>NC_087403.1:7141232-7444857 GCF_031307605.1 Tribolium castaneum | reverse complement strand
ATGCGAGTTGTGTAATATTATTGTCAAGCTAATGATATAAATGTTGGTTAATAATTAGCGGTCGGTTATGTAGATTAGTTGATAGGAGTGAAAGTCGCGTTTAAAAATACCTTGCTATCGCGAATTAAACAGATCTTGAGAACTTCCTAAGCAAATTACAATGGAATGCACTTTTCGACGCGGAAATACTTTCAAATTGTTAATTAATCTGCGTAATTAAAACATTCACTTTGGTCGAAAACTTACGCAAATAGATGGGTCGTGTTGCTCTTGGCACTCGTAAAAATAATCACTATTTTCCATCGAAATAATGAAGAAATGTCCTAATCCTATCACTGATAAATCAACTATGCAATTTTCAGAATCACAAACATTATCACACTCTATTCTGTATAGACTATTTTCAAATTCAGGCAATCCGTTCACGACTTGTGCAAAATCGCTCACTTCTTGATCGACTAAAACGGCCTAAAACCTGAATTAAAAAAAATCGATAGTTTTTTTGCCACTCACTGAAGGTTTTTCAGCCACGGTTTGAAGGTTTTCAAAATCATAAACTGGGCAAGTTTGAAAATAAAACCCCGGTTTTATGACCTGGAACTGGTTCAAATCCCAATAGACGTCGCTCAGAACCAGTTGGTAAATTTTGATGAAGTTGTGATACCTGAAGGCGGCAAATTTTTGAAAATTTAGTAGTTTTCTGAACTGGCAGTTCGTATGTTGGTAATGGGATTTTGACAAGTGTCGAAAATTGCACAAAATGGGGTTAAAAAAATACAGCAAAAGCACATCACTCAGATTTAGCAAACACTCGTCACTGATTGCACTCGGTTTGGGAACGGGTTCGGTCACTTTTTTGTCACTTTTGCGGGCCCCCCTCTGTGCTGGGGGTACGTAGAGCTGGCGTTCTGGACGTTTGCGTTTGGATGATTCTGGCATTGCTTCTTCTTTGCTTTGCTTCTTTCTGGATAAAACAATTCACTTGACGGTTCGAGCATTGAAAACTACTCACAAATGGTCCTTATGGCATACTGCAAGCGACCTGAACTTGCCGGAGGCCGAAGTTATATTAAAGACAGCCAAGTCGAAAATCCTCGCTTGGTAGCGAAGCGCTTTAAGGTAGATTGGCCCCAACGTTGGGAAGACGAGGACACTGAAAGTAAATGAAAGTAAAATTCAAAGTTTTACATAACTGGTGAGATCACTCGACTTTCTCTTTCTCTGCATTACATTCCTTTTCCGCATGCTACACAACAATGCATTTGCTCACCAAATTCGGGCCTTATTCCCCAAAACTGCCTGGAAGTCTTCAATTACACAACACACGAACTCCCGATCACAGAAGATTTTGTTGAATTTTATCGACAAGTAGTTTAGCACCTCATCCACATCGGGCCCGCTCATAATAGCCAAAGGTCATTGTTTTTGTACTTTTATTTATTTAAACACAAACAAAAAACGATAAAACGTAATAACAAACGTGCAATGTCATGTGAATTTTGTTGAAAGAAATTGAAAGTTATAACGGACATGCGTGGCATGCGCAGCGATTCCAGGGCCGCACACCCCAAAATAGGGCCCACGAATACACGAAACTGTACTCAGCGTAAAACCGAAACCGTAACAGAAACGCTTCAAGGACCAATAATTTTTTAATATTTCTTAAGTTATTATTATTACATGCAAATTTACAGTTTTCATTTTTGACGTACCTGAACCTGTCAAGCCTGTTCTCCAAGACTGGTTTAAACCTTCAAAATTATCAAAAATTCGAAGCGCAATTAAATATTGCATAAACTCATTAATTTTATACGTTTATACATCGCGAGTTTATTCACTTTTACGTCAAATAAATAATTCAAATATTTCAAAACTTTCGATTATTTTAATCGTAACGGTTCGCACTTTTTACACAAATTCTTGCGTTTTGCTTTATTTAATTAACACAACGTGTTAAACACCTGTTTTTTTTAATATAAAAAATAGCTACCTGGTTGCGACACTAAACAGATTTTGTTTAGAAGAAAACAACTATTTTGAGATTTAGAACAGTTTTTGTTCACCCCTGGCTTACTTACAGTGAATACTTGACTCAGGTAGGCAACCAGTTATACACTTGGAACCCTTGAGATAAGTGGGGTGTTGCCACGTCTACCAGTCCAATTACGAGGGTTTGTATACGAGGTGGTCCACTAAAAGCATTTTGAGCATAATTCAAAAATTAACAGTTACACACAAATATTTTTTTCTCAATGATTTTTTTCAGAATGTTTCTGTAATTCCTTATAATAAATATTAATTAATTGTAGTGTCATTCTAAAACAAACGATAACATAAAAAATTGTTGCTAACAAAATGCGTACACAAAAAGCTGCCACCATTTATTTATAATGACGTAAGAAATAATATTTTCTTGTGTAGCGATTTAAATTAATTAATTAAGTTAATTAATTAATTTTAATTATAAGGAATGGTAGAAAAGTTTTGGAAAAATGCACATCCATATAGAAAAATAATTATTTAATAGTGTACGCTGAATTCGACTATTAGATTTTGCAGACTCACGTAGTACAGTCGAACAAAGTGAAAATGACTCCTCAATGAACCAGCCCCTGTTGGTATCAGATTGCTAACTTGTAATTTTAAGATAAAATTGTTTAGGAGCCGGTTTACAGAAAGCGAAAGGAGAATTTAATTCAGAATTAAATTAATTCGAATTAAGTGAACTTATTCTGCATTGACAAGATAATTAAATGAAAATGTTTTTTAACGAAAAATTTAACAAACCATTTCTTAAGAAAAATTATGCATTAAAAAATAAATCGTTATTAACTTAATATTTTTTTAACTTAAAATTCATTAATATAATTTTTGTACGAAATAGACTTTCTCTATTTTAAATTTTATTTTATGTAGAATAACATATTAAACCAATGTTTGTTTAATTTCACGTGTTGTTTACCGCGAGTAGTTTTGTTCTTTGAGCAGAAAGCGAAATTAAAATTTGTTTCAGAATTAAACCAATTTTTATGTCAGATTTGTCAAACTGTTATGTGGAAATTACATTGATAAGTAAAGATAAACGTAAAACATTGCTGACTTTTCATGATTGTTACATTTTTCATTAATTTACATTTTCAGTTAACTTGATGTTTGTCGCCATCCACAGCAGGGACTGGGTTATGAGGCGTTATTTTCACTTTGTTCGACTGTACACAGTTTGTTTTTTTTGATAGAAAATGAGTTTGGCGCAATTTTACAATCAACAAATTAAAGCGGACCTGACTTTCTTTTAATATTTTGTAATTGAAAACGGCTCTCAGGTCGGATTACGCTATTGGTTTTCAATAATAGTTTCAGGAATTTTTTGGCTAAAATGTGAGTAAAATGTTTCATTTTACAATTTTAAATTTAAGATATTTTCGTTTGCTAAAATTTTATATAAAAAAACTACAAAACAAAAATATCCGTACTCTGTTGTTTCTTTCAAACCGTGTATTTTTTTATGTAAAACGGCCCTCAAACCTGACTTGATCATATATTTTTTAAAAGCAATTATTAAAAATGTTTAAAAAAAACAAAAAAAGCAGATTCTGGATTCTTCGAAATTCGTTTTAATTTAAAACGGCCCTCAAACCTGATTTGTCTAGCAATGTCTTGTAAGCAATGACTTACGGCGCCTTTTGCCAGAGTCAGTAAAATATTTTATAAAAAAAATTTAAAACGAAATCAAAGTGGACCTAACATTTTTTAATGTTTTTTTTTTCTAATTTAAAACGGCCCTCAAACTTAATTTGCTATAATTTTTCGTAACAATGATTTCGCGGTTTCTTTTACTAAAACATAAGTAAAGTGTTTCAGTTAAAAAAAATGCAAACAAAAATAAAGCCTACACTCTTTTAATTATTTCTATAATATAAAACGGCCCTCAAATAAAGTTATCTTTTTTTGTAAACAACATATTCTTTTGATAGAAGCGAGTAAAATAATTATTCAGACCTGATTCTCTTTCAATTGTTTCATTTAAACAGCTCCCAAACCTGATTTTAAGATTTACACCAAAACATAAATGCTGTTTCTTTCAAATTTAAATTTAAAACGGCCCTCAGATCGGATTTCGCTATCATTTTTCAACAATGATTCCATTTCTTTTGCTAACACGTGAGTAAAATTTCTGAGTTTGCTACAATTGTTCCAAACGAAAATTTTGTTTTTGGTATAAAACGGCCCTCAAACTTAACTTGTTTATCATTTTTTCAAACAACGGCGGTCTCTTTTGGTAAATAAAGCTATTTTATAGCAATATTTTTTAATAATTTACATTTTCATTTAACTTGACGTTTGTCGGTTTATTGAGGCGTCATTTTCATTTTGTTGGACTGTACATAGTTTAGGCATAAAACGCTTCGTTTGATATTTTTGCCTAACGCGGAAGTGTACAAACAAGGCTACATGTCACAAATTAATTAAATTAATATTGATTGTATTGCAAAAATATTAAAATAGCAGTAAGTCCACGAAATTAAAGTTAATATTTTAGTTAAGGATTTTAAGGGGTTCCAAACTTTTAATATGTCCTTATTTGTTAGAAAGGTTGGCATCCACAGCAGGGACTGATTTATTGAGGCATCATTTTCACTTTGTTCGACTGTACATACAGGGTGGAGCAAAAATCAGTGGCACATTCTGGGCTCTTGTCAACAAAAGTCAAAATTCCTTATTATAAAAGAAAGATAGACTTTTGAAACAAAGACATATTATGGAGGCACTTTTTACGTAGAATTTGATAATGGAGATAACAATTATCTTTAATAATTTAATATTTTTTCAGTTTAAATTAGAGAATCAAAGAACTGTCTCTAATTTTCCTTTAAATAACCCCCAAGATTTGGAACATTTCAAAAATATTAGTACAAGAAAATATAACCAATTTATTTTTCTTTTGTTGTTTCTACGTACCTAATTTTTTGTATTTTTGCATAATTTTAAATGAATTAGAGAACTGCGTGTTTGATTATTTAATTTTGCCACGAGAAAATATGTTTAGTTTTAATGAGAATATTCTTTATGTTCGTCGCTGATTTTTTATGCAGGAATTGAGGTTTTATTTGGGGACAAAGTGGGGTTTTGTTTCGAGTTGGATGAGGCGTTCTCAAGACAATGCGGAACGATTCCCACTGAAAAAAGCGTATGGGAATTATAAAAAAATTATGAACTGGGCACATCCCTGAATACATTAACCGCACTGTACGCTCTCACCAAATATAAAATGACTTTTTTCCCTTTTTTTATTTAACCCTTTAAGCCGAGGTGAATGGTAACAAAAAATCGCCTGTGCTGCCACTGGACAAGGCACAGGTAAAATCTTGAAGCGGAGAAAAGACAGGGATAGAGCGTTTTTTCTTTACAATTTACATATGGGGGGAGCTTAACCGGTCATTTTATGATCTCGTATGAGACCCATTCTTTAGTCTATTGACCCTTGCTTTTATTTTAGGGTTGCTAAGACCATGCATTCAACTATTGAATTTTTAATACGCGCCGAAGAAATCCAAGCGGACTTGAAGCAATGTTTGTTAATTTTTTTAACATTTGAAAAAACGTTTATT
Source organism: Tribolium castaneum (assembly GCF_031307605.1). Taxonomy (NCBI): domain Eukaryota; kingdom Metazoa; phylum Arthropoda; class Insecta; order Coleoptera; family Tenebrionidae; genus Tribolium; species Tribolium castaneum. The sequence continues at coordinate 7,439,248 of NC_087403.1, read as the reverse complement.
TATCACTTATCAGTTTAAACAATTCGAACTGGTGTTAACCGTTTCAATTAGAATAACCCTTGCTATGCATAGACAAGCTGGCGTGCATAACAATAAAGGGTGGAGAAAAATGGCTAACCGTTCCTAGACTTGAATTTAACAACCTTATTTTAAATGGAAACAACATTAATTTTTTCTAATTTTTAATTTATGTAGCAAATTATGCGCGTATCTGTTTATTAATTAGAAAATTAAACAGAAAAACATGTCTCAATGCTAAACGAAACTAGACGATTTTTTCTCGAACATTTCGTAATATTTTTTGTGGAAATCAAATTCCACGGTGCATAAAAAACCGCTTTTTGTCAGCTTTGCTTGACTAATAAATAAATTAATAATTCTGGTTGCAAAAAACACTGTAGCCTTGGAAACGGCGTGAAAAAACGTAAACCTTTCTAGAACCGTAGGTGTTTTTTCTTTTTTTCTTAATTAAAAAATTGTGTAACACTTTTCGCAGCGAAGAGATAAACCCGTCACGTAATTAGAGCAGATTCATTTTTCCTCACCGAACTTCTAGAAGAAGGGGAACAACAGTTGTACCAGTTTTACTCCCCTGATATGATGTAAATTTATTTAATTGCTTCAACAATAATATGAGCGAACACAGGGGCGACATTTTTTAATTAGGCGAATTAAGCGAACAAATTTTAGATACACAGTGTGTCTCTAATTGAAATAGGACCAACAAATCACTTACTCATATTAGAACGCTCGAAAAGTAACACCAAAAAAGTAACGGTTTGTTTGAGGAAAATTTTGTAAGAGAATTTTGTGAGCTTTTGCTTAAAAATATGCTTACAAACACAATATTTAACATATATTTTACCAGTTTTTAATGAAATTTTGCGAAATAATTGTGTTTTTAATAAAGTGTTATTAGATGAAATACACGAAAAAAGCAATGATAACGTTAATTCTATCGGAATTTAGTGATTTTTTTAAGCAGAACCACTATTCTGAACTAGTTAATTGATTTTTGCAAAGGATTACAAAAAAACTGAAAATATGGTTTTAAAATATGCTTAAGACGTTGGAAAAAGGTAAAAATTATAACACAAAATTCTTTTTCTAGAACATTTATTTTATATTCATAATCATAACTGAAATGTAAGATTTCCTAATTTATTGTCATTAACTCCTTACACACATTTTCCACATTTTCATTCTTCAGCTACGTTCGTTTACTTAAAATGCAATTTTTGTTTAAAATAAATTAAATACGCATTTCAAATCGCTTCCTTTAAACAGTTTTCGCAAAGAAGTTATTTTTTAAATAAGCAAAAAAACACCATTTAAAATATCAATTAAAATGTATTATTTTTTGCTATTATTTACTTCCCTCTTTTCATTCTCATTTTTTTTTATTTTTTTTTATTTTGTTTATGTCATTTATTCTTTTTACCTATTTAAGTATCAATATAATTATTTTATTCTCTCTGTATTTTTTTTGTATTGGGTTAAGTTGTAGAAACTACAGCTAAACTTTGCCTATAATAAAGACTATTTATTATTATTATTATTTAGCTTATTCGAATCATTTAAAGTCATTTATAACATGCTTAAACGTTGAAAAAGGTGAAAATAACACAAAACACAATTTCCACCGAATTAAAAAAACCATTAAAAAACCATTTATTTATAATGACATAAGAAATAATATTTTCTTGTGTAGCGATTTAAATTAATTAATTAAGTTAATTAATTAATTTTAATTATAAGGAATGGTAGAAAAGTTTTGGAAAAATGCACATCCATATAGAAAAATAACTGTGTAATAGTGTAAGCTGATTTCCACTATTAGTTTTTGCATTCTCACGTAGTACATTCGAACAAAGTGAAAATGACCCCTCAATGAACCAGCCCCGGCTGGTATCACATTGCAAACTTGTAATTTTAAGATAAAATTGTTTACGAGTCGGTTTACAGAAAGCGAAAGGAGAATTTAATTCAGAATTAAATTAATTCGAATTAAGTTGACACTTATTTTGCATTGACAAGATAATTAAATGAAAATGTTTTTTAACGAAAAATTTAACAAACCATTTCTTAAGAAAAATTATGCATTAAAAAACAAATCGTTATTAACTTAATATTTTTTTTAACTTTAAATTCATGAATATAATTTTTGTACGAAATAGACTTTCTCTATTTTAAATTTTATTTTATGTAAAATAACATATTAAACCAATGTTTATTGACCAGAAGAAGGTTTAATTCCACGTGTTCGTTTACCGCGAGTAGTTTTATTCTTTGAGCAGAAAGCGAAATTAAAATTTGTTTCAGAATTAAACTAATTTTTATGTCAGATTTGTCAAACTGTTATGTGGAAATTACATTGATAAGTAAAGATAAACGTAAAACATTGCTGACTTTTCATGATTGTTACATTTTTCATTAATTTACATTTTCAGTTAACTTGATGTTTGTCGCCATCCACAACAGGGACTGGTTTATGAGGCGTCATTTTCACTTTGTTCGACTGTACACAGTTTTTTTTATAGAAAATGAGTTTGGCGCAATTTTACAATCAACAAATTAAAGCGGATCTGACTTTCTTTTAGTATTTTGTAATTGAAAACGGCTCTCAGGTCGGATTATGCTGTTGTTTTTCAATAATAGTTTCACGAATTTTTTGGCTCAAATGTGAGTAAAATGTTTCATTTTGCTACAGTTTACAATTTTAAACTTAAGATATTTTCGTTTGCTAAAATTTTATATAAAAAAACTACAAAACAAAAATATCCATACTCTGTTGTTTCTTTCAAATCGTGTATTTTTTTATTTAACACTTGATGATATATTTTTTAAAAGCAATTATTAAAAATGTTAAAAAAAGACAAAAAAGTAGATTCTGGATTCTTCGAAATTCGTTTTAAATTAGAACGGCCCTCAAACCTGATTTGTCTAGCAATGTCTTGTAAGCAATGACTTACGGCGCCTTTTGCCAGAGAGTCAGTAAAATATTTTATAAAAAAATATAAAACGAAATCAAAGTGGACCTAACATTTTTTAATCTTTACCAAAAAAATGTTTTTACCTTCATCCTGAAGGCAGATATGAGGACATAAACACAAAATTTAGCCATTTTTGTTTATGATTTTTAAAGTTGTACATACCTATCCCTTTAGTTCTTTTTTTCTGTAATTTTTTGCTTTATTTCATTTGTTGATCCTTCCCAGGGGTTGAAAAACATATTTCTTTGATTTAACGTTTTTCACAGCAATTTATTACAAAAATTCAATCGATTTGAAGGCTTTTTGACTATGTCAAACATTTGACTTAAAAGCTTTTGTATGTGAGAGTGAAGTAAAAAGTATGTTTTTACAGAAAATTTTCTTAAAAGTTTTGTAACTTAATAAATAGTTAAGAAGGGCATGAGAGGTTTTATGACATTGCAAGAAGTTTTTGCAAAAGTCCAATAGCTCGTTTTTTTCCAAAAAAATATCAGTTTTTAGCGTTTATTTGAATGGAAATACGAACAGTTATTTCGTAGTTGTTTTGGTGTGATAGATTCTTGAAGGATCAGGAAGCGACCTGTGGCGTTCGTTTGTAGGCAAATACGCAGATGGGCGAATTAGCGAAGTATTTGTCTGTGAAAGTGGGTTCTGGTAGGGTAGGGTAGGGCGTCGGGGTGTTCGTCCTGCTACCCTGCTGCACCCAGAGCCGGTCCTTATGCCCCGGCGTCTGTAGTGGGGACAGGCCGCGCTCTCACACTATGGGAGAGGGAGAAAAATAAACTAAAATCGCCAGGTTTGCTGCAGTTGTGGTTCGGACGGTTCGGAAGTTGCAATCTGCACAAGTCTACCTCATTTAGTTTCCTCGTTTTATGTTAATCAAAACCGAAATCGAAATATTTGATGGTGTGTGAAATGGACTCGACGAACAGCAACGAGGACGGCAGAGCGAGTGTTGAACCCGCCGGAGCCGCTTCCGGGCCACTCTCCGGGAACTGTGTTAGCGCGAGACAGTCGCCGAAAGTGTGCGTCCCGACGCCGACGCCGAATTTGCCCACACACCGGAACTCCACCTCGCCGTCGCTCCCTCGCAAGATCATCAGCAGAAACCACAACAACACAAGTAATTACGCTAGTCCGCTGTTTTCGTATTCGAATTTTTGGCGCCAAAAATTTACAGTTTGAGTGGTTTTTCGGTGCATTCCGTTGGTCAGCGAGCGGAACGTTTCCCATCAATATGATGAGCGATCTAATATTCGGTTATAGAGACATTTTTTTCACGGAATTCCAGCTTCAATTTCGGAGCGGTCTCAAATCGATAATTTCGTTTTTTCGTCCGTGAAGGTTGAAAAATTTTTGGGTAAAAACTAGTCCACAACGAGTTCGCTGCTGCCACACAAAAAACTTATTGAGAAAAAATCCAAAAGACAGTTTTTCATGCGAGACGGCTCGGACTGATTTCATAGCAGCGACGAGGCTTTGTAATGTACACGTTATGTCACAACTCTCAACACTCAATTTCGTTCGAACACATTTTTCAATCCTAGGCGAAATCAAAATTATGAGAAAGGTCATCAACAGTTGCAAAATGAGATTTGCATTTTTCATTGTCGTGTTATTTGCGATTTGCATCTCAGCACACAAGGACGTCTTCGCCAAACACAAATTTTTCTGTTTAAACTTTGCACAACAGGTTTCGTTTTCTTATTTTAGATTATTGAATATATCATAATAATTTAATAATTAAATTGGGAATAAATGCAAATGCAAAATTAAAAAACTTAATATGTTTGCGAAATTGTGTTTTCCCATTTTTACGGAACGACAACGAATTATCGAATAGAAATTACATTCGTAAATGAAACAAGACCCTATCGCAGCAGTTCTCTTAGTTTATGTAATTTTATCTTTATATTTTCTTTTATTTCTCGTTGATTGCAGTGGCCGTGTTTCTAATTTAATTTGAGTAAAATATAACCTACTCTACAGCCTTTTAGCCTTATATAATTTCTTTCTTTTATTTATATTTTTAAATATCACACAGTGGTCACTGACTTCAAAATGAAGTTGGCAGCGTTGAATGATGTGGTCAGAGGACAACACGAGGTGAAGCAATTTTTTTGCAACCAGCGACGTTGAAAATCATCTTGTTTTGAGCTACAATTTTGCTTCTAGTAGCTCGGTTGATCGAAATTTCGAAATACTATTAGGCACAAAACAGACCGAAAAATTATCTACATATTTACCGTAAAAATTACTAAATTAGATCGAAATGGACATTGTTTTGGCCGTTAAAATACTAAAAACTCACCAACTGTCTTGTTTTGCGCAATTATCCTTCAATAAAATTTATATCGACGTAATTTTGAATTTGATGACTTTTCTCACAAATTCGCTCAAATCGATAGAAATAAAGGTAGAGTATTACCTTTTTCAAGGGTTTAAGCACGTTTCTCAATCAAAAAACAATCTTCTTTAAAAAAATTTCAATAACGTCGCCATCAAATATTGCAGATTAAAGTATTATTTTGGACTTGTCCGTTAGGTTTATCGTGTTGTTTCGTCAAAAATGCCAAATTAAATCAAGAATTTGCTCTGTTGAGTATTTAAGGTTGTTCCCGAATAAAATTTTGATCAAAATGCTTCGAAAAATCACGAAAACACCTATATTTAGAGCCAAAAACTCATTTATTTTACGAACATTTTCTTTAGTATGGTGAAAATTCAGCATTTAAAATTAATAATGAGGTTGTTTTGACTTGTTTCGTTGGATTTTTATCAAATGCTTAAGGATATTTTTCTCGCGAACGTTTAATCAAATAGACCAAAATACGTTTCCTTACGCCTTTTGGACTGTTTAAGGTGATTTAAGTATTTTTCTGAACGAAATTGCGATAAAGTTTTTCGTAAAAGCACAAAAACTTTCTAGCTGAAAACTAACGTAATTTGGAATCTTTTCTTAATAAAATGACGTTATTTTGACTTGTTTCACAAAGTACTACGTTGCTTAAAAACATTTTTTTGCAATTTAAATTACAGATCGAAAAAATGTAGAAAAATACGTTGCTTTTGCTTTTTAGGCGTTTTAACACATAATTTTGCATTTTTTTTATAAAAATGACCAAATTATATCGAAAATTCGGCCTGTTCAGTGTTTTGGCTCGTTTTTGAACAAAATTTTGCCAAAAATTTTGCTGGATTTTTATCATATGCTTAAGAACATTTTTCTCGCGAACTTTTAATCAAGAAACGTATAAAATTACGCCTTTATGCCTTTTGGACTGTTTAAGGTGATTTAAGTCTTTTTCTGATCGAAATTTCGAACACTCTGAAAAATCATTATAATTTTCGAGCTAAAAACAGACTTATTTTCGGATTTTTTTATTAATAAAATGACGTTATTTTGATCTGTTTCACAAAGTTTTACGTAAATTGTTTTACAATTTAGATCGAAAAAAATATTGAAAATTACATTGCTTTTGTCTTTTACAAGTGCTTTAATACCTAATTTCGCAAAAATTGACCAAAAATTACAAATGAAAGTTGAAATGATGTTACTTTAGACTGTTTCGTTTCAGTAATTTTTCAATTTTTTTTTTAAAATAACCAAATTAGATCAAAAATTTTGCTTGTTCAGTGTTTTGGCTCGTTTCTGAACGAAATTTCAATAAAAATGTCAAAAAATTACGAAACTCCTGATAATTTAAGCTAAAAACTTACTTAGATTACAAAAATTTTCATTAGTATGGTGAATTTTCTAAAAATTACGTTATTTTGACATGTTTCTTCGTGTGCATTTAATCAAACAGACGAATAAAGAAACGGAGAAAATTATTTTTTTACGCATTTTGGCATGAAATTTCGGTAAAATCACAAAAACTTTCGAGCTAAAACAAAATGACGTTATTTTGACCTGTTTCACTGACTTTTACATCGCCTAAGAACAGTTGTTCCGAATTTTAGATCGAAAAAAATGTAGAAAATTACGTTGGTTTTGTATGTTTCAAGCGTTCTAACACATAATTTCGCCAAAACTTTTTCGTTAGACTTTTGTTGTTTTTGGTTAAGATTTTCACTACATTTGCAAAATTTTGCCAAAAATAACCCAATTAAATCAAGATTAAGGTGATTTCAGCAACGGAAAATATCTAATTAGAAAATGATGTTATCATTTATTTTGCGTAATTTCTTTTTAATGCGGCGAAAAAATTACAGTTAAGGGCCATGCTGTTTCGATTTATATTTCGCTAATATTTTATACGAAAGAGTTATTAGTTTATTATTATTATTAATTTTCAAATCTTTTCCTCAAAGAGATCGAGAAATTACGTGTCAAAGTCGAAAATTACGTTACTTTTGCCTGTTTCGAGCGTTTTAAAAACTCATCAATTTTGCAAAATTTAATCAAAAAATGAGTAAATTAGATCGAAATAGATGCTCTTCAATAGTTAAGCCAGATACTAACTTATTTTGCTGAATTTCCTTATGAATAACCACATTAGATTAAGATTAACGTCCTTTTGGCCTGTTTTTGGTGATTATAGGCACATTTTCTGAACGAAATTTCGATTAAATTTCCGAAAAAAGTCGAAAATTAAACACGCTCGAAGAGAGTATTATTTCTCGGTAATAAATTTACATAACTTGTGAGTCTCTTTAGCCTTAAAGTTGGTGGCGATTTTATGGGCACATGTAGGTGTATTTTTAGTTCACACTGTGTATATTTTGTTATGGGGACACGAGACGGATTCGAATAGCGCAAAAAACTGTGAAAAACCGAGAATTTATGTTAATTGTTGTAATTATTCTCGTTATTATTATAATAAATTAGAAAAAAGGATGTGAGGTTGAACGATTGAAGCTGAAGGTAATGGATTTGTTTTGTGTTGTGGCGTGCAAAAATACGGTCTCCGAGTGTACATCCCAGTCGCCATGCCAGAACAAGACAGTTTTTGTGTCAGTTAACTCGATCTTACCTGTAGTTTTTTTGCCAAATACCGATAGTTGTGTAGCTTAAACAATTACAATGACAGTTTACGTCCAACGAAATCGTTACATTTGAACGCAACGAAATGGCGTAAAAAGCAATCTGTCGAAATATCTGCATGTTTGACACGAATAGCAAGTGACCTTTCAAGGAAAAATCGTTCGCTTTTCGCTGAATTCGCGGTAGATGACAATATGGCACCACGAATTACGAAAAGTACCGTTAGGGGCTCAGGGGCGTGTTTGCCTTGAAATAATTTGGCAAATGCCCCCTCGGCCGCGCTGCGATTGGTCGCCGCCTAGGGTGGGTTCGGCCCCTCGGTATTGGGGCGAAGGTTTTTTCAACATGGCAAAAAACGCACCCTTTTTGAATACGGCGGCTAGTAATGATGGGAAATTTTTTATGCTTTGTCTTTACCTGATAGTTTTAAAGGTCATGAGAAAATTGAACAGTGTTTATTATGAATTTCTTATTCAGATTAAATCACACTTGCGGTATTTCGATAAAAAAATGTTTGTTAGGAGGCAGCGCTAGAACAACTATTATTACGGCGCGCAAAAAACAGGCTGTAGTAATCGAAAATAAAAACTTGTTATTTTTTTGTTGTTTTTCTACCAGTCCATATTTTAGATTTGTTATGTAAAACATAAAAAACTAATTACTTTTAAAGGTTAACATGTATACAATTTAGAAAAAAATAGAAAATTATCTCATAGCACCATTAGGAATGCATCGTTTTTTGTAACGACCATCTTTATAAGTAGATATAAATTTGCTTTTTATGCGTCTGATGTCAAATCAAGTAGTGCAGGTTTTTTGACATCGACACAAAAAACGAATTTCTGTTTCGACATTCGAAATGCTACACCCAGGAAAGGAATTACATCGCGTTTCTCTTTCTTACTTACATATTCCAAATTATTTTATTATTTTTTTAATCAAGGAAATCCCGACAGCCGGTACAAAAATCCAGACATAGAAATAATAGTTTTATTATTAAAGAAAAACTGATTTCTGTATGTCGATATAAAACTGTAAAAAGTACTTTAAAACATTGTTTGGATGTATGTATTTTCATGCTTTCTTGTTGTTACAGTTTTATCTACAAGTGATTAAATTGTGTAATCAAATCTCCCAGCTTTAGACATTATAGTTTTTTGTAATATAGATCAGATCTCACAAGTGTGTGTTACTGAGCGGGAAAATTAATAAGAAAAAAGGTGTTTCAAGCAATAAAAACATGTACCAAAAATGCTAACGAACGACAGAATAATACAAATTTAATTAACCAGAAAAACACAAAATAGTGCCTTAAAATAAAGATTTATTTAAATCAATATCATATAGAAACTGGATTTATTAAAAACAAACACCACAAATACAATTTTTAATAAAAAGCCTTATATAATTAATAGTATAAAAAAATTTATCTTCCAAGTTACGAAAAGAAAAATATAGATTCGAATTTAAAATAAGAAACTTGAATTTAACCCATTTTTTAAATTTTGAATTGAATAATAAATAAAAATTCTTCAACGCCTGCCGTTTTTTTAATCATCCTTTATATGATTTTTCCATTTATTTGAATGTTTTTTATTTCATTTTGTTTTTTTGTAATGTTTTTTTACTTATTTATATTTTGAATTCACATGCATTAAGCATTTACATAATTGCAAATACTAATTTCGGTGCAACTTTTTTGTTTTTGGGATATACAGGGTGATTCGTTTAGGGCCTACATTAGAAAATTTTTAACTTCTAATATCACTAGAGCATTCTGAGTTTAACTAAGTTTTTTTAAAACTTCCGGAACGACGAGAAATTGGCGCAAACTTTGAATATTTTTAATTTTTATCGAGACTGTTGTCAACATCTTCTATACATATCTATCTTTACAGTTTTTTAAGAGATTATGCACAAAAACGGAATTTTTGCGCATTATTTTTATTTTCAATCGAGTAAACTTTAAAGAAAATTGATAAAAGTTTGCTACTAATTAAACGAAATGTTCGATTAGTCTACAATTTTCATTCAAGAAGTTCAAAATTCGACTGACTGAGTTACTTTACATAATTCACCAAGTTATAATAAACCATAATTAAATATTTTTGTTGTACTTTTTACTCGATAACTAACCAGCTAAAAGCTAAATAGAATGTTAAAATTTGACAATTGATCATTTTGCAAGGCTTACTTGACTTACGATGAAAATTACAAGTAAAATCCGTTTTTTATGACTTCTTTAAAAACTGTAAGCATAAATGTCGATGTTCTTTCGATTGCCGATAAGAAAATAGGGTCGTTCCTTTAAAAAAACTCAGCTATAGCCGTTTCATGATCATCATTTTCAAAAAATCATAAGAGCCTTGGATTTTGACAGATGACAGTTTAAAATTCTAGAAGGCTCTTCAAGTATTCAAGAGCTGTGATTATTGAGGTGACCTTCTGTAAATGAAAATTTTACGTAAGTTTTACTCAGTTTAAAAAGGCGAATTCAAAAATGTGTGGTTACCGTTTAAGATTTCAAAATTGGCGCCAATTTTTCGTAGTTCCGGAAGTTCAGTCATTTTAAATATAATTTAGTTAAATCCAGAATTATCGATTTAGGTTGCGTTTAAAATTTCAAAATTGGAAATTAAAAGTTTTTAATGTAAGCCGTAAAAGAATCACCCTGTATAGCGAAAAGCACTTTTAATAGACTCACCCTGTGATCAGTCTTTAGCAAAAGACTCCAATTTTGCATGTTTATATAATTAAAAAAATAAAAAGCGGAACAATCAGATTGCAAAATAGTTATTAAATTTCTGATTTGATGTAAAGACACAATAGTTATTTGTGTAACAAAGCCAAAATGTGCCTTTTTTTATAACACTTATCCGTTTTTACGTTTAGAACAAGATACATAATTTGCCAAAAAAAAACGTAAACTTCTTGGCCGCTTTTGAGTTCTAAAATTTTTTGTTTTGTTATTATTTATGTATTTTTTCATTTTGCCAACATAATTTCAAAATTAATGTAATTTAGTTACTGGATGCACGCCTACGATATTTTACCAATTACTTCGACACACAACTACTTTATTAAAAGAAATCACATTTGAATGGTTTATTTTTAGATTTATTATTCGAAGTACCAAATATTAATTTTTGGACACACTGTAGATTAATGTTTTATATTATTTTGCAAAGAGTAAGCATGTAAACTTTAATTAAACAGACGTTTATTTACGTTTTCAGGTGTTATCAACTCATAAAACATGATTTTGATTTTGTGCTTTTTTCTTCAATTATTTTTATATTTCTTTGCCATAATTGTTTTAATTGTTTTGGCATTACCTACGTGAGGTTTGGCAAAAGAACCAAAGAATGTTTTTGCCCAGTTCGAAGAAACACGCTACATTACCTTCAATTTTCGTGATAAAACAATATCGTGTGCAATATTTTATGTCACAAAGTCAATGACCCATATTCCGGTGCGAATTTCCGGTTCCACCGAACTTGGGATTTAGGGAACAAGAAACGATCTGCTTCACTTTCACCAGAATTCGAGGGTTTTTTGGAGGGAAATTTTTTGCTGTGTCAATTAAATTCGGCTTAGATTGCAACAGTGTCCCAAATTTTACCTGGGCACTTACGTGCATATAATTAAACGTGAGTGTTTTTTGTCCGCGTAAAAAACTGGCCGCCAGTGTGAGAAAGGGTCCGGACTTAGACAAAGTCCGAAAAAAAACAAAAGGCCGGTAAAGATGTACCTGGCGTTTTTATGGTGCGGGTGCTCCTTTGTAGGATATTCAAATAGCGTATGCCCTTCGTATGTTGACATACCGTGTTCTTGAATATTAAATAGACTGACATGCGTGATTTTTTATCGCGTTCACACGATAAATGAAGTGGCCCTATCGCCTAAGCCAAATCTTCAACCCTTCGGGAAAAAAACGCAATCCTTTGATGACTTTTTTAAGGGATGGGAAAGTATTGACCGGATTTTTTCCGGGATTGGAAACGGGGCTGTTTCTTACGAAAACGTCTTGCGTCTTTTATTAAAAAACACGGCCAGAGTGCGCATGTTCCACAAAAAATCACCCAAACAGACTTGCAGACACGGCGAATGCAACGACAATTCGAGAATCGATAAAAGTGCAGGTCAGGGATGAGCTAAAAGAACGAAACAGGCCAACTTTAATCCGGCACTGCGTCCATTTCGTAACAATTTTTTTGCGCCTTGTTAGAATTACCTTCATGTTTGCTAAATTCAATAACAAAAAGTGTCATTACGCGGAACAAGTTTTTTCGAGCTTTTTTGTGCTTAAACAGTTTTTTCTTAATTATTTTGTTATTATCGTCATTACACATTTTTTACTCACTACTACGTATAAAAATATTTAATGAAGACTTCATTATGGTATAATAACCGACTTGTTTATTTCAATTCGTATATTATGAAAATATATTCCCACTGTGATATTCTGACTAATAACTAAAATTGGGAAAAAAATAAATTACCAACGTATTTATGTTAAAGGCAAATTAATAATCAACTTGTTTCACAAATCCGATATTTATTATTACCATTATGTTAATGTATAAATTATCCGCATTAATAATCACATATGAAATAAATTAATCGGAGCCATGTTACATTTTTCGCTTGATTCAAAAAATACGACCGAACTGCGCTAGCTCCAGGCAAATAATCCGAATACTAGTTTCTAGTTAAAAAAAATTTTTTTTTGCTGATTTTGACTATTCTTGCGTTTCGAATTGTAAAATCAAACAGATAAGCAAAAATCAATTCTTATGTGCTATTTTTTACGAATTTGTTGAAACGACACCCAGTTTGGAATTTTTTTACTTTTCGGCGAAATTATTTGAAAGTAGATAATTAAAATGTGGATGAATAAAGTTCATACTTTATTTTGACATTTTTTTGTTTATGAATGTTTTGCTTTTTTTAATAACTTTTGGACAAAATGACTTCAAATAAGTGGGTTTCTAAAAACATTTCGGAAACCAAAAAATGAGTTAAGAAACAAAAAATTAAATGTTGCGTCAAAAGTTCTTTTTTTATGAGCTAAATCTTTTGAAATTGGTTGAAACGGTCTAATTTAGCAATTTTTTGCTTTTATTTTTAAAAGATGAAAGGACTGATAAAAAACATTCCCCTATTGTTTGTTAAACTTTTATATATTTTGTAAAACAGCGTTGTCGTTTAACATTTCTGAAGCCAAAAGAGATTAAAAACTATTTTTTTTCAACGAATTTCCTTGACATACGTCAGTTTCTGACACTCAGAATTGGCTAAAATCACGCTAGTTAGATCATGAACCTATAAATAAATAAATAATAAATATGTGGATGTTTAAAAAATTTTTTTCTTGGAACTGTATGTAACATTTTTTCAAGTTTTTAGTTTGTTTTAACGAAATAAGTCGGTTTCTGACTCGAAAAAAAATATATACACTTAAAATTGGTCGAAAGAACGTGTAGGTAGTTCTTTTTCAGCTATTGTTGATAATGTTGATAAGATTTCTTAAAATAACTGAGTTTTAATTCAGCGACAAGTTTTTGGCGTATTTGAAAGAAATCTTTTGAAAAACGAAGAAAAACATTAACATTTTTAACTTAATTTTGTTATTCTAACGTTTCGACTTTTATTATTACACAAAGAGGGATTGGTAGAAGTATATGAATTTCATATACTTTGTAAAACAGCTGTCATTTCACTAATTTTCGGAGAATTTTCTTGAAATACGTTACTTAAATCATAAACATATAAATAAATAAAAAATAAATATGTGGATATGTAAAATTTTTCAAAAAGTATTTTATTCTTTTTTTATTAATCTGCGTAGCATTTTTTCAACTTATCAGCTTGTTCCGACCAAATATTTTAAATAAGTGGATATTTCTGACTCAAAAAAATCAGTTAGAATTTTCTTTTATTGCAACTAAATTTTTAGCTTGTTTAACAAAATAAATAAGTAGTTTCCGGACTCAAAAAAAGGCGGAGCCAAAAAAATTAGTTAGTAAGTTAATAAATAAAGCAATGAATGTCTTGTCAAACGTTGAGCTAAATTCTTTAAAGTTGGTTGAAACGTTCTAATTTGGCAGTTTTTTGGTGAAATTTCTGGCTAGTAAATAACATTTTTGGCTTGTTTCTATGAAATAAGTGAGTTTCTTACTCAAAAAATGCATATGACTTAAAATTGTTTAAAATAACGTGAAGTTTAAACAAGTGAGTTTTAATTCAACGAGGTTTTGGCCTGTTTATAAGAAATCTTTTGAAATACGAACAAAGAACATTAACATAAAAAATAAAAATGTGGTTATGTAAAATGATTTCTTATTTTTTTATTTAACGTTTTTATTTCTTTGTTAGTTTACGTGTCTGTGTAACATTCTTTTTTAACTATTCGGCTCGTTTTGACAAAATATTTTGAATATTTTAAATATTTAAATTAAAATTTTCAATATTTAAAATTTTAAATATTTTATTTCAAAATAAGTCTCCGACTCAAAAAAGCTAAATTAGTTGGAATTTTCTTTTGTTCCAACTAACTTTTCAGTTTGTTTAACGAAATAAGTAAGTAGTTTTCTGACTCAAAAAAAGGCGGAGCCAAAAAATGTGTTAATAAACTAAACAATTAATGTCTTGTCAAACGTCGAAATAAATTGTTTGAAGTTGATTAAAACGATGTAATTTGGCACTTTTTTACTTTTTTTGGTCAAATCTTTGGCTAGTAAATAACATTTTTGGCTTGTTTCTTTGAAATAAGGGGGTTTCTGAATCAAAAAATGCATATCACTTAGAATTCGGTGAAATAACGTATAGTTGATTTTTTAGCTATGTTGATAAGATTTCTTAAAATATCTTTTCGCGTTTCGACTTTTATTAGTTACTAAAAGAAAAAATTGGTGAAAGAACATTTCTGTATTGTTTGTTAAATTTTCATATACTTTGTAAAACAACGCTGTCTTTTAACATTTCTGAAACCAAAAAACAATTGATGTTACGTCAGTGCTTCGCTTTTTTTTGGAAATTTTCTTAAAATACGTCAATTTCTAACACTCAGAATAGCTAAAATCGTCTAAGTAAATAAACATATATAAATAAATAAAAAATAAAAATGTGAATGTGTAAAATTATTTTTTTATTTTTTTTTATTTAAAAGTTTTTGTTCTCAATGTAGCATTTGGTTTAAATTTTCGGCTCGTTTCGACGAAATCTTTTGAATATTTAAATAAATATTTTCCATATTTGAAATTTTTAATATTTTATTTCAAAATAAGTCTCTGACTCAAAAATCAGTTGGAATTTTCTTTTATTCCAACTAACTTTTCAGTTTGTTTTCACGAAATAAGTAAGTGGTTTTCTGACTCAAAAAAAGGAGCCAAAAACACTTAATGAATATCTGGCTCATAAAAAAGCTAAAGATTGTTCCGGGGCTTTTTGGTTTATTTCGACGAAATACGTGGTTTTCTGACTCAAAAAAGCTAAGTCACTTAGAATCGGCTGAAATTAGATGAAACTAGTTTGGTGATTTTTTAGCTAGTGTCGACCAAATTCCCAAATGACTATAAATAAGCATTTTTCCAAAATATTTGTAATTCTGCGTGTTTTTAGCTTGTTTAGAATTTTCACTAATTTAGTAAAAAACGAAAATCGCTCGAAAAAATGCGAAATGGCGTCAAGTCTTCAATTTCCTTTGAAATACAAAGAAAAAATAACATTGGAATAAATACACTAAAAATGAAAATCATCAATTTGATTACTTATTCTTTCTTTCTTATTTCGAATTTGGCTTGGTTTTTTGTTTGCACAATGCAATAAAGATTTTTTGTTGTCGGTGACCTTGCGGATGTGCTCTTTATTACGCTTTTTATCCCGAATTATGTGTATTATGCAAATGAAATAAAAACGTAAACTAGTTTTTGTGAATTTATTTAAATGGCATATTTCTGTCGGTTGCACGCCATTCCTGTTTCCAATAAAGAATTATTGACCAATCTTCATAGTTTGAGTGCAATCAATCACACATTCCATCCATCGTATGTCGGTATTATTTTCGTATTTTTTGCGTTTAGTAATTGCTTGAATTCTGTTTCAGTATTTCAAACTTCGTACCCGACGAATTTAGCCGAACTGCAATTATACAGGGTGATGCAAAATGCCTCGTTGTTGGTCTACTACGACACACTCCTTGAAATGGGCGGCGACGACGTCCAGCAATTATGCGACGCCGGCGAGGAGGAATTTTTAGAAATAATGTCGCTGGTCGGAATGGCCTCGAAGCCCTTACACGTTAGACGATTACAGAAATCTTTACAAGAATGGGTGACAAACCCCGCCAAGTTCAAATTACCCTTAGTGCCAGGAGAAGACTTCGAAGTGGAGTTATCCAGCCCCCGAGTGACGAGCAACCACGGCTTTTACTCGGTAGACAGCGGCGATAACTGCCGAACGATTTACTCGCCCTCTCCTGGCGATGTGTGTGCCTTACCCCCGATCGCAAGCCCCGGACTTACCCTGAACAAAAGGCAAATAAGCGGTTCGAGTATTGCGCCAAATCATTTCGTTGCTTCCAGGCCTTATTCACCACTTGACCCTTCCTGTCCCCCTTCTTCTAGTTCGAGTCCTGGCAGTAGCATGACGCAGACAACACCCACTTTGGTCGACTCACAAATTGCCAAACTAGCAGCCGCCGCCGAAAGACTGAGCAAACACTTGCCCCAATTTGAACCAAAAGCGCACAACACCAAGAAAAAGGTCTGCAAGGAGCTAGAGGTGAGAAAAACATCTGACGATTCCAAATCGATTACCAAAAATAAAAAAAATCTAAAAACATAGAAATTGATTTAAATCGACTTGTAGCCCTTTTTACGAGTTAATTATCTATTGCTTAGTGAAATTTTGTGACAATCACAGTTGTGGGAATAATCCAAATAAAATAGCCTTGTTCACATTTTTATCAATAAAGAATTATCAAGATTACAATAACCGAAGATTTATATCAAAATTTAACTTATCTGACGTGCCATTGTCTAAAGATTTCAAATCTGCCCTCATTTTTATCCTGCGATTTGTAGTTTTGAAGATACTGGATGAAATATGGTCGTTTTTAATTTTTCTCATCAATCTCTTATCTAATCAATTTCTTATTTTTTATATAAATAATAAGAAATTAATTTAAAACGACTTGTAGCCATTTTTATTAGTTAATTGTCTATTTCTCAGCAAAATTTGTAGTAATCACGTTAGAATTGTTCAAATAAAAACGAATAAAACAACTTGGTTAAAAAAATTATTTATCTGTATCAATAAAAAAATCACCATGATCACAATAAACGAAAATTTATGTCAAAAGTGTGCTCGTTTGACGTAGAATTGTCTGACGATTCCAAATCTGTCCCCACTTCTGTTCTGCGATTAGTATTTTTAGAGGTTTTATACAAAATATATTTTTTTCAATTTTACAAAAATATAAAAAATATAAAATTACAGAAATTGATCTAAAACGAATTGTAGCTCTTTTTACGAGTTAATTATCTATTGCATATTGAAATTTTGTGACAATCGAATCACAGTTGTGGGAATAATCCAAATAAAATAGCCTTGTCCACATTTTTATTTGTCTACTTACCTATCAATAAAGAATTATCAAGATTACAATAACCGAAGATTTATATCAAAATTAAACTTATCTGACGTGCCATTGTCTGAAGATTTCAAATCTGCCCTCAATTTTATTGTGCGATTTGTAGTTTTAAAGATATTGTACGAAATAGGGTCGTTTTTTATTTTTCTCATCAATCTCTTATCTCTAATCAATTTCTTATTTTTTATATAAAAAATAACAAATTAATTTAAAACGACTTGTAGCCATTTTTATTATTAATTGTCCAATTCTCATCAAAATTTTGTAGTAATCTCGTTAGAATTGTTCAAATAAAAACGAATAAAACAACTTGGTTAAAAAAATTATTTAACTGTATCAATAAAAAAATCACCATGATCACAATAAAAGTGTGCTCGTTTGACGTAGAATTGTCTGACGATTCCAAATCTGTCCCCACTTTTGTTCTGCGATTAGTATTTTTAGAGAATTTAGACAAAATCTGTTTTTCCAATTTCCTAAAAATAAAAAAATATTAAATTACAGAAGTTGATCAAAACGAATTGTGGCTCTTTTTACGAGTTAATTATCTATTCTTTAGGTAAATTTATGGCAATGGAAGCACAGTTTTGCGAATAATCCGAAGAAAACAGCTTGGTCTACAATTTATTTACTTACCTACCAATGAAAAAATTATCAAGGTCACAATAACCATATAATTATGTAAGAAGTATGCCTATTTGATGTAAAATTTCAAACGGTTCCAAATCTGGCTTTATTTTTGTTCTACGATTTGTAGTTTTGAAGATATTGGACGGAATATGGTCGTTTTAAATTTTTTCCATCTACTCACAATAAATAAAAAAAATATAAAAACAGAAATTTATTTAAGACGACTTGTAGCCCTTTTTACGAATTAATTATCTATTGCTTAGTGAAATTTTGTGACAGTCGAATCACACTTGTGGGAATAATCCAAATAAAACAGCCTTGTTCACATTTTTATTTGTCTACTTACCTATCAATAAAGAATTATCAAGATTACAATAACCGAAGATTTATATCAAAATTAAGCTTATCTGACGTGCCATTGTCTGAAGATTTCAAATCTGCCGTCATTTTTATTCTGCGATTTGTAGTTTTGAAGATACTGGATGAAATATGGTCGTTTTTAATTTTTCTCATCAATCTCTTATCTCTAATCAATTTCTTATTTTTTTACATAAAAAATAAGAAATTAATTTAAAACGACTTGTAGCCATTTTTATTAGTTAATTGTCTATTTCTCAGCCAAATTTTGTAGTAATCACGTTAGAATTGTTCAAATAAAAACGAATAAAACAACTTGGTTAAAAAAACTATTTAACTGTATCAATAAAAAAATCACCATGATCACAATAAAAGTGTGCTCGTTTGACGTAGAATTGTCTGACGATTCCAAATCTGTCCCCACTTTTGTTCTGCGATTAGTATTTTTAGAGAATTTAGTCAAAATCTGTTTTTCCAATTTTCCAAAAATAAAAAAATATAAAATTACAGAAGTTGATCTAAAACGAATTGTAGCTCTTTTTGCGAGTTAATTACCTACTCATTAGCTAAATTTTGTGGCAATCGAAGCACAGTTTTGCGAATAATCCGAAGAAAATAGCTTGGTTCAAATTTTTTATTTACTTACCTAAAAATGAGAAAATCATCAGGGTCACAATAACCATATAATTATGTCAGAAATATGCCTATTTGACGTAAAATTGTCTGGCGGTTCCAAATTTGGCTTTATTTTTGTTCTACGATTCATGGTTTTGAAGATATTGAATGAAATATGGTCATTTTGAATTTTTTTCATCATCTACTAACAATATATAAAAAAATATAAAAACATAGAAATTGTTTTAAAACGACTTGTAGCTCCTCTTATTAGTTAATTATTTATTCCTGAGCAAAATTTTGTAACATTTGCGTCAGAGTTGTTCAAATAAAACGAATAAAACAACTTGGTTAAAAATTTATTTAACTGTTTATCAATAAAAAAATCACCATGATCACAATAAACGAAAATTTATGTCAGAAGTGTGCCTGTTTAACGTAAAATTGTCCGACGATTCCAAATCTGTTTCCATTTGTGTTCTGCGATTCGTATTTTAAATAAAATAAATTTTTCCAATTTTCCAAAAATGAAAAATATAAAATTACAGAAATTGATTTAAAACGAATTATAGCTTTTTTAC
This sequence comes from Tribolium castaneum, assembly GCF_031307605.1. Classification (NCBI taxonomy): domain Eukaryota; kingdom Metazoa; phylum Arthropoda; class Insecta; order Coleoptera; family Tenebrionidae; genus Tribolium; species Tribolium castaneum. The sequence goes on along the minus strand of NC_087403.1, from coordinate 7,419,430 downwards.
GAGTTAATTATCTATTCCTTAGCTAAATTTTGTGCCAATCGAAGCACATTATTGCGAATAATCCGAAGAAAACAGCTTGGTTCAAATTTTTATTTACTTACCTACCAATGAAAAAATTATCAAGGTCACAGTAACCATATAATTATGTAAGAAGTATGCCTATTTGATGTAAAATTTCAAACGGTTCCAAATCTGACTTTATTTTTGTTCTACGATTTGTAGTTTTGAAGATATTGGACGGAATATGGTCGTTTTTAATTTTTTCCATCTACTCACAATAAATAAAAAAAATATAAAAACATTGAAATTTATTTAAGACGACTTGTAGCGCTTTTTATTAGTTAATTATCTATTCCTTAGCAAAATTTTGCAACAATCGTGTCAGAATTGTTCAAATAAAACGAATAAAACAAATTAGTTAAAATTTTTATTTACCTGCCTATCAATAAAAAAATCGCCAAAGTCACAATAAACGAGAATTTGTGTCAGAAGTGTGCCCATTTGACGTAAAATTGTCTGACGATTCCAAATCTGTTATCATTTTTGTTCTACGATTCGTATTTTTGGAGATTTTCGACAAAATATGTTTTTATACTTTACCAAAAATAAAATATATAAAAATAAAGAAATTGCTTTAAAACGAATTTTAACCCTTTTTACAAACTAATTATCTATTCCTTAGCCAAATTTTGTGGCAAGCGAAGCACAATTTTGTGAATAATCCGAATAAAACAGCTTGGTTCAAATTTTTATTTACAATAATAAAAATATCAAGATCACAATAACCGAACATTTATATAAGAGCGGTATACTTATCTTACGTAAAATTATTTGTAGATTCGAAATTTGTCTTCATTTTTGTTCTATAATACGTAATTTTAAAAATATTGGACGAATTATGGTCGTTTTTAATTTTACTCATCTACAAACAATAAATAAAAAAATATAAGATCATAGAAATTTACTTAAAATGGCATGTAGCACCTTTTATTATTTAATTATCTGTTTCTGAGCAAAATTTTGTACCAATCATGAGAGAAGTGTTCACATAAAACGAGTAAAACCACTTGGTTAAAATTTTTATTTACTTGCTTTTCAATAAAAAAAACACCAAGATCACAATTAACGTAAATTTATGTCAAAAATGTGCTCGTTTGACGTAAAATTTTGAAACGATTCCAAATCTGACTTCATTTTTGTTCTACAATTCGTATTTTTGGAGTTTTTAGACAAAATATATTTTTCTACTTTACCAAAAAATAAAAAATATAAAACATAGAAATTAGTCTAAAACGACTTATAGCCCTTTTTTTTTCTTAGCAAAATTTTATGGCAATCTAGTCACAATTGTGCGAATAATCCGAATAAAACAGCGTGGTTCTAATTTTTATTTATTTACCTACCTACCAATAAAAATTATCATGGTCACTACAACCAAAAATTTATATCATAAGTATGCCCATTTGACGTAAAATTGTCTGGGGAATTCAAGTTTATCTCTAATTTTGCTCTACGATTTGTAGTTTTGAAGGTATTGGAGGAAATATTGTTGTTTTTAATTTTTTTCATCTACCAAGAATACATAAAAAAATAAAAACATAGAAATTGATTTAAAACGATCTGTAGCTCCTTTTATTAGTTAATTATCTACCTCTGAACAAAATTTTTTAGCAGGCGCGTCAAAACTGTTCAAATAAAATGAATAAAACAACTTGACTAATAATTTTATTTACCTATTTACCAATAAAAAAAATCACCAAGAGCACAGTAAACGAATTTTTTTGTCAGAAGTATGCCTTTTTGATGTGAAATTGTCTGAGGATTCCAAGTCTGTTTTCGTTTTTGTTTTACAATTCGTAGTTTAGCAGATATTGGATGAAACTTAACTTATTAGTTAAATATCTATTTCTGAACAGACTTTTGTTATATTCGAGTCAAAATTGTTCAAATATTCTCAATAAAACAACCCATTTTGCGCTTTTCGAACACAAGGCAATATACAGGGTGATTCTAAAATAAGCCAAAAAGTCATACCGGCGTATTCCTTGGCCAAAACCATAACGAAAAGTTCCTATGAAGCAGTGCCCGATTTTGCCCCCTTCCGGAGATACAAGCCTTTGAAAGTGGTCAGTCTATAGTTTTTTAAATTTTCAGTTGGTAATGTCTATGCCGGAGAACGACCCGCGCCGCATGGACGAAATCCGTCGTTATGCGGCGATTTACGGCCGTTTCGATTGCAAACGAAAACCAGAAAAGCCTTTAACCCTGCATGAAGTGTCAGTGAACGAAGCCGCGGCGCAAATTTGCCGATTTATTCCCGCTTTATTGACACGAAGGGACGAACTGTTCCCTCTAGCACGACAAGTCGTCAAAGATTCCGGGTGTTACTACTCCAAAACGCAGTAAGTTTTTCGAAAATTTGAATGCCGTTTTTTTAATTTTTTTTAGGTTATCGACCATGTACATGAATAAGGGCCTGGGCCAAGATAAGGATATCTTGGACGCGAGATGCAGTCCGCGAATTAGTGATATGGAGGGCCCTTTGGCCAAAAAGCCGAAAATTGAGGCGAACTCGGATGGCGATGAGCAGCGCCAGGTCAGCCAACAAAACAGACAAAAACCCACCACACACATTATTGTTAATTTAGAAGACTAATGACGTTTTAGGAACTTAATGCTTTTGCTTCGGTGCTTTTGAGCTTTATGTTTTATTATTTGCAGCATGGCTTGCTTATTTACAGCTCACAAAAGTCGAATGTTTTCGACGCAAACAACACGTGATAATCCATGTTTATATTTATAAGTTAGCTTTGATTTGTACGCTTGAAGACGTTTGTAATTAGTCTCACCTTTCTAGTCATTGTAATGATGCAAAGTGAAGCAAACAGTTTACATGTATTTGCTTCCCTTTGTGTTCTTTCGCAATAAAATGCTTTATCGATAGGAAAAAAGTGTTGGGTCTATTACTTATCTGTCTTTAAGGGTAATAACGCTTTGCTTTTCAGCTTTTAACAGTTGGGTAAGTCAGCTTTCAGTCGCTTTTCCAAACCAATGCATAGAATTAATTACTTTGCTTGTTTATTTTTTTAGCATGCAGGTCTTCTAACATGAGGTAAGGCATTTGCTTGGCACTTTCGCATAGTTTTTATCTAGCTTGGGGTTTTATTGTTTGTGTGTGATATTTTTTATTCTAGGAGACAAGCTCTGACGAAACTGTTGTTATGCGAACTTCGCTTCATTCTTTATTTCACAACCATTCCAAAAGTCATATTCAGAACAGGTATTAACAACTGCCGCAGGGCATTCCACGCTAAATTTTTCGATTTTTCAGTTTTTTTTTCATGTTTTTGGGAAAAATTTGGTTAACTAATTATAACGTTTTTCCACAGTTTAGTTATTTTATTGCTATATTTGGCCTTTTTTATTCGATTTGGCTCGTTTTGAGCGAAATTTCGCCGAAAATGAGAAGAAAAACCTCAAAATTTAGTCAAAAATGGTGTTACTTTTGGAAGATTTTACTAGAATATAGGTAAAAAATTGCCAAGCACAAACAAAGCAAGTCGAAAAATTATTCCTTTTATGCCTTGAGTGTTGTTTAGTTAAATTATTGACACTAGTTTTTTTCGAAAATTTTGCCTAAAACTGGCCTAAAAATTACCAAATTATGTTAAAATATATTTTATGTTAGCTAATTTCGCTTAAAAATTTTATCAAAAATAAGGCAACAAACAATAAAATTTGGGCAAAACGGTTATTCTTGAGCATTTTTTGGGACAAAGACTAAGTTTTCTCCAAAAATTCGCCAAAAACTGATTAGAAATTTTTTATCTTGCAAGAACTTGTCACAACAACAAAAAATTGTTGTTTTTGGATTGTTTCACTTGTTTAATTGTTTTTATTTCTGTTTTATTGGAAGTTTTGACAAAAAAATTGTCAAAAGTGTGGTTATTTTTATTTCTTTTTGCGGTTCTCAGGCAATTATTCCAGTTTTTTTTCGAAAATTTTTGCTAAAACTCGTCTAGAATATATTGATTTAGCTAATTTTGCTTGTTTTAGCAAATTTTTATTATAAATAAGCTGAAAAACAACAAAATTTTAGCTACAAACTAAGTTTTCTTGAAAACATTTTTCAATACTTAGTTGGAAAATCACCCAATATTAGATCAAATGTTTGTCATAAAATGGTCAAAAATGATGTTATTTTTATTTGTTTTTGCTCTTTTAGCTAGTTATTTCTAGTTTTTTTGAAATTTATACTTAACCTTACTTAAAAATTACCAGATTATTAAAAAATACGTTGAAATTTATATTATATTAGGTAGTTTCGCTTGATTTAGTAAAATTTCAATTAAAATAAGCCAAGGAACAAAAACATTTGGACAAAAACGTGATTCTTAAGCATTTTTGAGCTACAAACTAAGTTTTCTCGAAAAAATACGCCAATAGTTAGTTGGAAAATTATTAGTCGAAAGTCAATTCAAGAACTTGTTACAACAGAAAATACTATTTTTTCTCTTCATTTGTTTACTTGATTTTACTTCAGTTCTATTGGAAATTTCAGCAAAAAAATTGTCAAAACAGATGCAATTTTTATTTCTTTTGCGTTTTTCAGCCATCAGTTTTTTTTTTTAATTCTTGCTTAAAACATACCAGGTTACATTGAATAATTTATGTTATTTTAGATAGTGTCACTTGATTTAGCAAAATTTCAGCAAAAATAAGCCGAAAAACAATAAAATTTGGCCAAAAAGGTGATTTTTGAGCATTTTTGGGCTAAATCAAAGTTTTCTTGAAAAAAATCGTTAAAAACGAAAATTAGATCAAATTAATGTTTTTTTTATATCAGTTGTTTTGCAAAAACTTGTCGCAGCAAAAAAATTGTTGTGGTTTTGACAGTTTCACTTGTTTAATTGGTTTTATATACTTTTCATTGAAAGTTTAGGCAAAATTAAGAAAAAAATTATTAAAAATCTTATTTTTGTAGTTTTTGCACTTTTTAGCCCATTATTTCTAGTTTTTTTCGAAAATTTTTGCTAAAATTCTTTTGGAAATTATACCAAGTTATGTTGAAATTTATATTATTTTAAGTAGTTTTGCTTGATTTAGCAAAAGTTTATCAAAAATAAGCCAAAAGACAACCAACTTTGGGCAAAAATGTAATTCTTAGCATTTTTGAGCTAAAAACTAAGTTTTTTTGAAAAAAAACCCAATTTCCAATTCTTGCAATTTAATTCTTAAGCATTTATGAGCTAAATCAAAGTTTTCTTGAAAAAAATCGTCAAAAATGAAAATTTGGTCGAATTAATGTTTTTTTTATATCACTTCTTTTGCAAAAACTTGTCGCAGCAAAAAAATTGTTGTGGTTTTGACAGTTTCACTTGTTTAATTGGTTTTATATATTTTTCATTGGAAGTTTAGGCAAAAAATGATTAAAAACCTTATTTTTTGTAGTTTTTGCACTTTTTAGCCAATTATTTCTAGTTTTTTTTTCGAAAATTTTTGATAAAATTCTTTTGGAAATCATACCAAGTTATGTTGAAATTTATATTATTTTAAGTAGTTTTGCTTGATTTAGCATAAGTTTATCAAAAATAAGTCAAAAACAATCAACTTTGGGCAAAAATGTAATTCTTAGCATCACCAAATAGATCGAACTCTTTGTTTTTGGGCGAAATTTTGTCGGAACTATTTGAAATTTCATTAAAAAAGTAAAAAATCGGCGATGGTTTGGCGTGGAAAGCCCCCGTGGTAGTTTATAAGACTGATAATTTTAGGGACATTTCCATACGAAGATCGTCGTTAGCTGTGGATTTCGACGATGGCGACTCGCACTTTTCTTACAGTAATTCGAATTCACCTTCACAGGTACATGTTTTTTCTAGGGTAACAACGGTACGTTTTGTTTTTTGCCTAAAGTTGTAAATTACGTAATGATGACTTGTCGATTATTTATAGCACAGCCACGACCAGGACTCATATCCAGGAACAAATCATCAGGTTTTGTTTGACTTTTTTTTGTTTTTTTACTCGTGTTTTTTTACAGAACAAAATCGACGACTTGAACGACGCTGATGACGATTCGCGTAAACTTTCTCCCAAAGTTCAAGTAATCGCAGCTAGTGGCGATAATATTATAGCAGTAGCGAACCCAGCTTTGGCCATGTCACCAGCGATCATAGCACCTTTAGTCGATACAAGAGAAAGAAATCTAGAGAAGGAATGACTGATAAACTCCACTTCTGTGATTTCTTATTAGAAGTGTTAAATGACTGAAACAATTCTCTACTTGTTAATAAGTTAATGCTACGATATATATTTATTTACCTACTTTTTATGTCTTTTGTAATAAATATTCCGTTTTGTGTGACGTTAGAGTATATTGATTTGCTTTCACAATGTTAAGAACAAATGACTATTTTTTTAAATCCTACATCGCATGTATCTATCTTTAATATACTAGAATCTCAGTTGACCTCGACTTTTCCTACCCCAAAACCCCCCCAAAAATGCGGTTCATGCCATTCAGTTGCAGTAGAGATCGGAAATGGCAAATTGGTGTAATTTAATAAATCACTTGTCGTAAAATCGGTGCGACCTTGTTCGAAATTCAAACCAAATTGTGGACGATATATTTGAATTTTTGATAAAAATTACTGTACCTAAATAAAATAAAACGTTTTTTAATATACAAAATTATGTTACTTTTGCTTTTTTTAGCAAACGCCAACAAATCGGAAGTACAGTGCAAAAGATTTTAAAGAATCATTGAAAATGACAATGTAGTTTTGGTCTTTTTCGTCAAAAAATGATTGAATAAGATTTAAAATTGACGTTTCTTTTAGAAACTCACTTATTTTGCTAATTTTCCCAAGAATTTTCTTTCTAATAAAGTTCAAAATTTCGTTGAGTGTTGATAATAACATTATTTCGATAATTTTGCTTGGAAAAAAAAACTATTTTTTGCGAAAGTTTGCTCTAAATGCCGAGCAACCTGATAACTAAAGTCATTATTTTTTATTTTTCAACTGCCCAAGCTAAAAATTGTACTAAAAATAGTACTGAAATTTTTGAATAATGTAACTCGCGTTTTATGAGCTAAAAAGTCATTTATAGGCGAAAATTTCCAAAAAAGTCGAAAATGACTTCATTTAAGCAATAGAGCTTGGAAATGGTAAGTATTAGTATAATTTAATAAATCATTTGTCGTAAAATTGGTGTTACTTTATCCGAAATTTAAATAAACTTGTGAACGATATATTTAACTTTTTTATAAAAATTACTGAGTACTTAAATAGAATAAAATGTTTTATTCAATATTTTATTCAAAATTGTGTTACTTTCACCTTTTTTTGAGCAAAGGCCAAGAAACCAGAAGAACAGCCCAAAATATTTTAAATGAAGATTGAAAATAACAATGTAGTTTTGTTTTTTTTTTTTTCAAAAATGGTTGAATTTTATTTAACATTGATGTTTCTTTTGGATTTCTGTTTAAAAACTCACCTATTTTACGAAATTTTCAAGATTTTTTCCTAAAATGGTTGAAAAAGTTGATGAGGGCCGAAAATAACATTATTTCGGTATTTGATCGAAAAATGAAAAACAATTTTTTGACAATTTTTTTTTAAAATGCCGTAAAATTTCCTAATTAAGGTCATTATTTTTGGCTTTTTCAAATGCTCAAGCATATGTGTAAGCTAAAAATTTACTATTATCGCAAAAAGTTGTTCAAATAGATCAAAAAATTACCAATGAAAATCGAAAACGACATTATTTTCGCATTTTCGAAAATTGTGGCATGCTCTTGAGCCAAAAACACACTAATTTCGCATAAAAAATGCCAAAAAATCATATTATTTTGGCAATTTTTGAGTGAGAAATTCACGCGTTTTGCAAAATTTTGTCAAAAATTAGCAATTATATCGAAATTTTGGCCTGTTTTGAGTAATGTAGCTCGCGCTTTATGAGCGATGAACTCACTTTTTCTCGAAATTTCGGTAAAGCAGGCAAAAAAAACAGGAATTTAATAAATTATTTGTCGCAAAATCGGTGGTAGACAATGTATTTATTATTGGTAAAAATTATAATGTGAGTCCTAAATAAAATAAAATGCTTTCTTAAAACTATTTAAAATTTTTAAAACAAATCAGCAATTTTGACCTATAAAGTCACTTATAAAGCGAAAAATTTCCAATGAAAGGCGAAAATGACATTATTTAATTGCAATATAGATCGGAAATGGCAAGATGGTGTAATAATTTATTTGTCGTAGAATCGGTAGTAGACGATATATTTATTTATGGTAAAAATTATATTGTGAGCCTTATTAAAACAAAATGATTTTTAACATTATTTAAAATCATGTTACTTTTTTTAACAAACGCCAAGAAATCGGAAGGGAAGGTCAGAAAATGATAAATGAAGATCGAAAATGACACAGTGTAATCAATTTTTTGCAAAATTTTGAAATAATCTCCAATTAATGACAATATTTTTGCCTATTTCAACTGCTTAAGCCAAAAATTCACTTCTATCGCAAAATCTTGCTCAGATAGACTGAAAAATTAGCAATAAAAATCAGAAATAACATTTTCGCTTTTTCGAAAATTGTGGCAAGTTTTTGAGCCGAAAACACACTAATTTTGCATAGAAAATCCCAAAAATTACATTATTTAGGCTGTTTTTGAGAAAGAAACTCGCGTGTGTCAAAAATGACCAAATTATATCGAAATTTTTACCTGTTTTAAGTAATGCAGTTCGCGCTTTATGAGCGATGAACTCACATTTTCACGAAATTTCGGTGAAACAGGCGAATGAAAGGCGAAAATGACATTATTTAATTGCAATATGGATCAAGATCAGGAATGGCAAGGTGGTGTAATTTAATAAATTATTTGTCGTAAAATCGGTAGTGGACGATATATTTATTTTTGGTAAAAATTACACTGTGAGTCTTAACTTAAATAAAATGCTTTTTTAAGATTATTTTAAATTATGTTACTTTTGTCAGTTGTTTTGAAGGTCAGAAAATGATAAATGAAGATCAAAAATAACATAATGTAATTAATTTTTTGCGAAATTTTAAAAGAATTTTCAATTAAAGTCATTATTTTTGCTATTTCAACTGCTTAAGCACATGTGTAAGCCAAAAGATAAAAATCGGAAATGACATTTTTGCTTTTTTGAAAATTGTGGCATGTTTTTGAGCGAAAAACACACTAATTTCGCATACAAGAGGCCAAAAAAATCATTATTTTGGCTGTTTTTGCGTGACAAATTCGCATATCTTGCAAAAATTATCAAAAATTATCACATTATGTCGAAATTTTGACTTTGAGCTGTATGAGTGAAGGACTCACAGGCAAAAAAAATTTTATTGTGAGTTATAAAATCACTTATAAAGACGAAAAATTTAGAGAGCCTCGAAATGATAAGGTGGTGTAATTTATTATTATATTTAAATCATTTGTCGTAAAATCGGTGTTACTTTGTCTGAAATTCAAGTCAAATTAAAATGTTTTTTTAAGATATGCATTCATTGAGGAACCTTTTGTAAAAATGAACTAGTTTATAATAAATCGTACTTTATCCAGAAGAACATTTTTATGTAAAATTTTAAATTGCAAATTTTATTTAAAAGTATTTTCCCAGCTCTTACGTATTTTGAATAATGATGGAAAACCATTTTATTTATTTTATTTAATTCAACGTTTTTGAATAGGTACTTCACAGCAAAGCATCCAATTTATTTCAAATCAGTCTGGTCGCGAATCCAGACGATAAATTACCATTGGTTCGACCACAAAACAAGTCTCGTTTTTAATGCTATGTTATGTAAAAAAGGTTATCAAACGAATTTTTTTCATTTAACAAAGAATTCAAACCTGATTTCTGCGAACAGTCGCGACCTTCGAATAGGTAATTGGAAACTACATGTCTGAGTCATTATTTGTTCCGAAAATGGCACTATTTGCACAAGAAATGAAACAAAGGATTTTTCGAACGAAGTTTTATTCATAAATATGTTACGTACAATCACTGGCCAAGCAAAGTGAACGTTATATTAAGTAAATAAAGCACTCGGAAAAATGGAACAAGGCTGCGACTTCGACACTGACATCCTTAATACTCGTATTTTTATCACATTTTAATTCAAATTCTTTTGAATCCAATCTAAGAAAACCGTGACTCGTGTGTACACTCCCGGATATCCGGCTTCAGCGCATCTCAGTCCATACGAAACAATCCCGATTTGGTACATCCTGATGAAGTCGCCATCGGCTTGCCGGTGCATGAGGGGCCCCCCTGAGTCCCCCTGGCACGCATCTTTGCCCCCTTGGGGGAACCCCACACACATAACCCTCTTATCGATCACAGAGCGCGTGCCGTAGGCCCGGCTGCACAAGCTGTTGTCCATCACGGGCAGCATCGTCTCCTGCAAGGTGGGGCTCGAAGGGCCCCCTTAAAAAAAACAAAAAAATTTACATAGAAATTTTGTCAAAACTACGTTCAAATGCAAAATTACCTTACAAAATTTACATCAAGGTCGAAAAATGATCTCAAAGGTAATTAACTTCTCAGTTTTGTTTAAACCGACAGAGAAATTAACTATGAAAGTAGAAAATAATGTAAATCAAAAAAAAAACAAATCAAGACATAAATGAAGGTCGAAAATGACTTAATGATGTATAGTATTACCGTATTATCGTCAAAAATGATTGAATTAAACTTAAAATCGACGTTTTTTGGACTACTTAGAGTAGTTTTTATATAACTGCTCTAAAATTTCTAAGTACTAAATTAATACTTCAAAATGTTTGCCTTTTTCATATGCTTAAAGATTTTTTTTTCAATTAAAAATTATATTTTTGCTTAAATAGACCAAAATTTGAGTAACAATTACGTTACTTTTTCGCACGTTTTTGAGTCAAATATCAGTTATTTCCGAGGTTATTTTGCTATAAGGGGCAAAAAAATTCACAGATATGAACGTTGAAATGAAATTTTTCGTGTGCTTGTATCACGAGATACTCATTTATTTTGCAAAATTTCGCCAAAAATGACCAAATTAGATCGAAATTAATGTTTTTTAGCCTGTGTGAAGTAGTTTGATAAGACAAAATTGAAAAATCTTAAGTTTCTGCTAAAATCAGACCAAAAATTCAGCAAAATTTTGTCAAAAATCAGCAGAAAATTGTTTAAGTCAGGTAAAAAATGGTGTTACAAACATTTTGAAACGTAGAGAGAGAAGATACGAAACGAAAAACAAAAAAAATAAATCAAATATATCTGATTTCATTTTGACGTGTTTTGAGTAATTTTCGAATTTCGAATAATTAAGTCAATAGTCAAAAATTTTTGCTTTTGCAGATGTTTCATCACTTGTTTAATGTTAAAAACAGTTGTTTGCTTTAATTGACCAAAATCTGAGTAAAAATTACGTTACTTTAGCCTTTTTAGAACGTTTTAGTATGTTTTCAGTTATTTCCGAGGTTATTTCGTTATAAGAGACCAAAGAACACAAAAATGAACTTTAAAATGATAATATTTCGTGTGCTTTATCTCGTTTTTAAGTGAGAGACTCATTTATTTTGCAAAATTTTGACAAAAAAAACGACCAATTAGATAAAAATTAACGTCATATTGGCATGTGTGAAGTGATTTAATAAAACAAAGGCGAAAAATTTCGATTTTTTATAAAAAACGGAAAGTTTTTTCTTTTTAGCACGCTTTTCGATGAACAACTCTATATTATTGAGTTTTTTTAACCGTTTGAATCAATATGTTTATTCAAAATACGGTTACAAGTAAGAGAATAAATTTTAACGCGCCGCCACTGCATAACACACATAGGACCGGTTTATAGAAGCGTCATTAATTTAATTCGCAATTAAATGCGGGATTAACTGATCACGTGACCAAATTGAACAAATGTGATTGGTCGATTCGCGTTGTTAACTTTAAACAAAGCTTTGTATAAACCGGTTTACAGAAACATTATTAATTTAATCTGCAATTAAATGCATGATAACCAAATTGAAACAACTTCATTGGTCTATTCGCGTTTCTAACTTTTAACAACGAATTAAAATTTAATGAAGCTTTCTATAATCCGGTCCCAAGTATTTTAAAACTAAATAAAATGTTTTATAGAAAAAATCTGTTTCACGCACGAAGTATAAATTAACAAAAGTACTTACGGAAGTATAAGGAGCCCCAACCGGCCACTGTGGGGTACGTCCCCACAAAGTTTCGACTGCGAACTGGTTCGTCAATGGGGAGACAAATCGGGGAAGCGGTAGCTAACCATAATTAATCAAAAACCAAGTAAAACCAAATTTTTTACCTACTTTCACTGGGACTCCGTTCAAGAGTAAGGATTGCAATGTCGTTTGTAAAGTTAACAGGGCTGTAATTCTCGTGAATTACTGCCTTGACGAGTGGGATTGTCTCCGGGTGGGCCTTATCTTCGTCGGAGTAGAGGTCCAAGTCCCCCAAACGGGCCGTATAGCTTATAAAAAAAAGTTCATGAAAAAAATAATAAACACTCAATAAATACTTCTTCAATTTTTTTGTGGAAACAAAACAACAGTAAAGCAGTAAGTATGTTTGTACAGAGTGTCTCAGCAAGTTGGTTACTCACCTGAATACAATACATTTTTTTTGAATTTTTGGGCTAAATTATTATTGGTCGATTTTGCTTACTTTTTTATAGTATTTTTATATTCCAATGAAAACACACACAAAAAAGGAATACATAAATACTAATCCTAGGAAAGTAGGACTTGTGTCAATTTAAAAAAATAAATAAATAATAAAGAGGTTTGTCCAAGTTGAATAAGTAACTTAAACATTCTAAAGACCTTATCTCTCTAAAAACGTTAACATTTAAGTGTCTCTTACTGATTACTCAAACGATATTTAACTTTAAACCTTAAAAAAATTATTAAATACAGTTTCAGCAAAAAAAGTTATTCAACTTTTAACAAACTTTTTAAATGCGATGTGCTAATCAATTGGTACAGTCACCCAAAATGAAAATGACCGGTCCATAAACAAACGCCTACTGTGCATTTTTGAATTAGAAACTTATTTATTTTACAGGATCTGATCGACAAAATAAGTCAAAAGTGGTGGTGTTTTGATAAAACATAACAAAAATTTTGACAAAAATTGTCTGAAACGTGATGAAATTCGTTCGAAAAAGGAGTTATTTTACTTTTTTCAAGCTTAAAAAGCTGAAAAACAAACTCAAACTCAAAAAAAAACATTTTTTATTCTTCTTGATTTTTTCAAAATTTATATTTTGCTTCAACCGTATAAGCTATAGACTCACATTTTTTTCTAATAAAGGCTTTTTACAACAAAAATCCTTAATCACTTCAAAAAATGATAAACGAAATGTCGAACTTCACTCGAAACTTGGGTTTAGGTTACGCGTACAGACACGTCATTTTCATTTTGGGTGACTGTACATATTTAAGTTTGATGAACTTTTCTCTTTAAAGTGGTGACAGTAATACTTTCCTAGGATCCGTCGTTTTTGTATATTAAATTTAAAAAAGGGTGTTTTTGTCAAAAAAAAAAGAAATTATTTTAAAAACTAATCAGAATTGACCAATTGACAAGTTAGAGGGTTAGTAGTGTTAGCACCTACGGCTTTGGTAAAAAGAATGTTTACTTTTCAATTATTTAAACGTCACTAATGAACTTTTTCAACTCGATAGAACATCTTGTATGTTTGGGTTTTTATAAAAAATTATTAAATAATTAAATAAGATTCAATAATTGCAACATTGCAAATCAAAAAAAATAGTATTTTTCCAATTAGGAAAGTAGGACTTGCGTCACTTTAAAGAAAAAAAAATAAAAAAAATAATAAAAAGGTTTGTCCAAGTTGAATAAGTAACTTAAACATTCTAAAGACCTTATCTCTCTAAAAACGTTAACATTTAAGTGTCTCTTACTGATTACTCAAACGATATTTAACTTTAAACCTTAAAAAATGATTAAATACGGTTTCAGCAAAAAAAGTTATTCAACTTTTAACAAACTTTTTAATTGCGATGTGCTAATCAATTGGTACAGTCACCCAAAATGAAAATGACGCGTTCATAAACAAACGCCTACTGTGCATTTTTGAATTAGAAACTTATTTATTTTACAGGATCTGATCGACAAAATAAGTCAAAAGTGGTGGTGTTTTGACAAAACATAACAAAAATTTTTACAAAAATTGTCTAAAACGTGATGAAATTCGTTCGAAAAAGGAGTTATTTTACTTTTTTCAAGCTTAAAAAGCTGACAAACACAAACTCAAACTAAAAATCAACACTTTTTATTCTTCTTAATTTTTTCAAAATTTATATTTTGCTTCAACCGTATAAGCTATAGACTCACATTTTTTTCTAATAAAGGCTTTTTACAACAAAAATCCTTAATCACTTCAAAAGATGATAAACGAAATGTCGAACTTCACTTGAAACTTGGGTTTAGGTTACGCGTACAGACACGTCATTTTCATTTTGGGTGACTGTACATATTTAAGTTTGATGAACTTTTCTCTTTAAAGTGGTGACAGTAATACTTTCCTAGGATCCGTCGTTTTTGTATATTAAATTTAAAAAAGGGTGTTTTTGTCAATAAAAAAATGAAATTATTTTAAAAACTAATCAGAATTGACCAATTGACAAGTTAGAGGGTTAGTAGTGTTAGCACCTACGGCTTTGGTAAAAAGAATGTTTACTTTTCAATTATTTAAACGTCACTAATGAACTTTTTCAACTCGATAGGACATCTTGTATGTTTGGGTTTTTATAAAAAATTATTAAATAATTAAATAAGATTCAATAATTGCAACATTGCAAATCAAAAAAAATAGTATTTTTCCAATTAGGAAAGTAGGACTTGCGTCACTTTAAAGAAAAAAAAAAGAAAAAAAAATAATAAAGAGGTTTGTCCAAGTTGAATAAGTAACTTAAACATTCTAAAGACCTTATCTCTCTAAAAACGTTAACATTTAAGTGTCTCTTACTGATTACTCAAACGATATTTAACTTTAAACCTTAAAAAATGATTAAATACGGTTTCAGCAAAAAAAGTTATTCAACTTTTAACAAACTTTTTAATTGCGATGTGCTAATCAATTGGTACAGTCACCCAAAATGAAAATGACGCGTTCATAAACAAACGCCTACTGTGCATTTTTGAATTAGAAACTTATTTATTTTACAGGATCTGATCGACAAAATAACAAAACATAACAAAAATTTTGACAAAAATTGTCTGAAACGTGATGAAATTCGTTCGAAAAAGGAGTTATTTTACTTTTTTCAAGCTTAAAAAGCTGACAAACACAAACTCAAACTAAAAAACAACATTTTTTATTCTTCTTAATTTTTTCAAAATTTATATTTTGCTTCAACCGTATAAGCTATAGACTCACATTTTTTTCTAATAAAGGCTTTTTACAACAAAAATCCTTAATCACTTCAAAAAATGATAAACGAAATGTCGAACTTCACTCGAAACTTGGGTTTAGGTTACGCGTACAGACACGTCATTTTCATTTTGGGTGACTGTACATATTTAAGTTTGATGAACTTTTCTCTTTAAAGTGGTGACAGTAATACTTTCCTAGGATCCGTCGTTTTTGTACAGGGTGCTCAAAAACTGGCGCACCAACTCAGTGGTACGTTATTGAGAAGCAAGTGCAGATTACGGGAAAAATGTTGAAAAAATTCCTAATGTCATATTTTAAAAAACCTGAAGCTACAAACTTATTGTGTTAACTTTTTTAGTTTTCATTATTTTTTAATGTTTTTATGTTTCGCACTAAGTAATTGTTCCCTAACAAAACGATGAATAATTATTTTTAAATTTACTATCAGATCTTAGCAGTTTTTTTAGTTTAAAAAAAATAAATTCATCAAAAAATCACAGTTTGTAGATGTGGCAACGCTGGGAACTATTTCCTAGAAAACCGTTTGAAAAATAATTTATTTTTATTGTTGATCAAATTCTATTACGATCACGACTTCTAGGCAACGTTGCCACATATCACTTATTTAAAATTCGTTATTTATCAATAACTTTAATACAAAGAATTTTTTTACTATTTTTACCTTTATGTGTAAGCAATTCTCTACCACACTCCGTTGAGTTGGTGCGCCGATTTTTGAGCACCCGGTATATTAAATTTAAAAAAGGGTGTTTTTGTCAAAAAAAAAATGAAATTATTTTAAAAACTAACCAGAATTGACCAATTGACAAGTTAGAGGGTTAGTAGTGTTAGCACCTATGGCTCTGGCAAAAAGAGTGTTTACTTTTCAGTTATTTAAAGGTCACTAATGAACTTTTTAAACTCGATAGGACATCTTGTATTTTGGGTATTTATAAAAAATTATTAAATAATTAAATAAGATTCAATAATTGCAACATTGCAAATCAAAAAAAATTGTATTTTTTTCAATTTCTATGCTTACAGAGTGGGTTGGTTGTGCACGCAGTGCGCCGCCGTCAGAATATGTCTTTCTGTGATAAGTGACCCCCCACAGAGCCATTTGGGCACGTTTGGATTTTTGGAATTTCGATAACCCAGCGCAACCAGCCATGGAAATTCACCTGAAGCGAACCAAAACTTAGTGAATTGCTCATCCTAGCCTTGAACTTCGTTTATTTAAACAAATAATTATTTATGTACCTACCTAACTTGGCCGGTTGTCCGTTAACAACTCTCGTGTTCGAGTTGTTGGTAAGTCCGCAGTGGGGCCGTTTGGGCAGGGTGGTGATGGTGTTGGACTTTTCGGTCACAACGGGCGTAGGGGCGGGCGCGGGGGCGGCGGTGGTGACGAGGGGGCTGCTGGTCTTGGGCTGGGGGCAGCACACCAGCGGCACGGTGTTGACGAAGCCGCAAGTGGACGACTTGAGGTAGTTGCGGACTTGGGGGTTGTTCTGTTGGGCGACTAGGAGGTTGATGAGCTGGGTGCAGTTGTAGATGTTTATACAAACACCGTATTCCTCGTCCGGGGTTTCACAGGGCACGCCTTCAGACACTGGATTTGCGTAAAAAATGGGAAAATAATTAAAAATGTTTTTGTTACCTTGGGCTTGGGCTGGTTGTGCGAGGAGAAACGCCAGATTTAGGAGAAAAATCCGCAACATTTTTATACGAGATTTATTAACACATTAGCACGGAGGTACTGGAACTGGCCAGGAGTTGATGAGAGATGGTTATTTCAATATAATCACCGGTGACGTTTCAGCAATCATGGTCAATGCAAGAAGGACGTTTCGATTTTTTATTCAGAAAAAGCCCACTTCTGGGAATAAGCCACGATTGCCTTGTCGTGCCCGAAATGTCCAAAAATTTTGGGTCAAGTTTCTCAAAAACTTGCGTTTTTGCTAATAATTAGCGAACATCCGCCAATCTGGTAATTCCCAAAATTCATAAACACTTCTAGAAACCTGTTCTTTTGGAAAAAATGAGTTTTTTATTGTTGTACATTGTTTTATTTATAGGCTCATTAAAAAAAGATTCATTTTGACACACGGCAATTAATGAGAATTGTTTACCGTGAAACTATTACAAGAGTAATATTAAAAAATAAAAGTGTTTTTATTTAAAATTTATTCGAAGTTATGTCGAGTGTGATTTGTTAAAAATTGCTGATGAGTCGTAGTTGCATCACTAATTATTACTAACACAAGTATGTTATTTGAATTTTAAACACTACTGACAGTTTGTCCATAATTTGCAACTATTTTTAATAGAGTAAAGAAAATTACTGTGCCAGGAATCATCACTGGAATTTTTATTGACTTTCCGAGAGACTGAGCTGGTGTTAGGATCTGTTTTAGTGATTTCATACATGTTCTACTTTCTTAAGTAGGTTTACAGTCTGGTAAAAACCGTGTCTCAAAAACTTATAATCACACAGAAACCAGTGTTTGCTACCTAATATTTATTCTTTTCTCTATGCATTTTACCATTTCTAGCAAATTCATAAAGCAATATTGAATGGCTGAAAAAAAAATCAACTATATTTAGACGATTTAGACGATTAATGACATTCTGAACCAAGAGATGCTTGAACAAAATTGTGTAAAAAATTGTCACAAAAATGACCCACCAAAAAGTTTATTCCTTGTTTGGTTTATATTTAATTGTAATCAAATTCCGATTGCGATTAATTTGACCTTTCCAAAATAAGTAAATGGCGACTTAATTAATTCTTGTGTTCAGTTAAATTTTTTTTTGCTATTTACTTTGTAATTTTATTACGATTTGCTGCAAAATGTGAGCTACACAATGAATAAAGTTTTTTGGGGGGGTTTTTTGTACATAATAACAACATCGTTTTTGTTTTAAATGTAATTAGAAACATTTTTTTCCACGACTCAATATTAATTAATTTCCCAAGAAATATTTTGATTGAAATAAATTAGTAGATATTTTGTGCATTGTATTTAGAATTAAAAAAAAATATAGGCTTGAGATATTATAAATTTTTGTAACTGTTCTCAATTCTTAAATATAAAACAAAAATTAAATTGAAAGTAGGATACTTTTAAAACAAATCTTTTGGAATGCGTAGCTAGTTGGAAGGAGATTTATGACCGGCTTAAGCCGCACCCTAGGGGTAGGTAACCACAAGATAATTATTTTATTGCATTCGGCCAAAACAGTCTGCACCGCTCAGTGAATTAATTCACTTAATTTTTTATTATTTACGTATTTATAAAAAATGGAGAAGTAAAATTTAATGTTGGTACATCGAATACGAATCTTCTTTTATTTTATTATACAGCTTGAAGTTTTTTAGTTTTGTGGTATAATACTATCATCATTCATCACAAGAGAGTAAAAAAAAAATAAAAAATATTTGACAGAACTTTTCTAAAACTCGCTACCTGGCATAACGTTCGAGGGAAATTTTAGAAAAGTCACCGTTTATGAAGCAGGTGCGAAATGAACTTGGGAAATTATTCTCGCAAAGAGTTTAGAAAATATTTTTTTAAAACGACTAAAGAAATTTTATTATGTGTTTTATACACGTGCTAAGACGATGACGATGATAATTTGACGACATAAAAATGACCACATTTGATGTTTAATATTGTTATTTAAATCGCTAAAAAATTAAAACTATTCACTTCATTACTTATCCTTGTATATTTTTTTAATGAAAATAGTGCACATATTTATTAATCAATATCTGGGTCACAATTATGTCGATTTTTGTAAATAATATCGGGAAATTCCAATTTCCAAATTTCAAAAACGTGCTTCAAACAAAAAATTATTTTTTAGTTTATAATTTATTTCTACTCTCGTGTGGTATTCGATGGATTATTCGTCTAAACTGAGGATTTTTATTTATTATTTAATTCTTGTTGTTTCTATTTTTTTTAAATAATTTAATAAAATATTGAAGACTTGAATTAAATATTTAGCAATGTTGTAGTGAAGAGCAGTTTGTCTACAGCTTTAAAATTCATTCCCATTTTAACCAAACTCCTAATTTGGGACCATGATTACTTTGAATTTTTTTGAGAAATGTCAAATTTAAAACATGTTCCATTTCATTTTATCCTATTATTTATTATCCTATTGAAATCAAGAAATGTCATTAAAAAAATAATACACTTACTGTAAAAACTACAGGTAATTTGTTGAATAATACTCTTTGTTTAGTTTAGCTTAGTTAGGTTTCGAAAAAAAAAGTATTTTTGATTCATAAATATGTATACTTGAACGTTTCTGAATTTTCTTTAAAAACGTGGTTAATCGAAATGATAAAAATTATTATACCATCGGTTTATTTTTAAAATTGTTTACGTTTTTTGTCAAAAAAAACAATAGACAAAATTTGTCATTTTGTACCAAAGTTGGTCTTTTTTTGGTCATCTGGCGAGTTTTTGGCTCAAAAAATGATTTTTCCGGTTTCAAATAGTCATTTTGTCGCTAGAATTAACGTTATGTTTAATAAAATATAATTCAGCAAATTAGAGTTTATTTGAAGATTATTTTGGTGGTAAATTTTCAAATGTGCTGCCAACCTGATGCACATAAAATAACAAAACGAACGTCAAGTGAAAAATAAAGCCGAATTGGGGCTAAAAGTACGAAGTGTTGTCGCGTGATTTTCGCAAAAATGGCCCAAAATTCCGAAATCGTTCCATTTTAATGACCTTTCCTTAGAACCATTCGACCAGTGGGCAATGCTGTAGTAAAGTGAAAAAGTGAGGTTAGGGCCATGGCAAGTCAAAATAATCTCGATTTAGACCTCGATTTAAACTCCGACGATGAATTAAATCACCTGAAAACATCCAAACGACAAATCACACATGACGAGTTTTTACGAAATCGGGAAATTATGGCGAATTTCCCGAACCGTTACTACCAAACACAAGAAGGTAATTTCGGTGTTTTCCTTCCAGACCATTGAAAAACCTCCTTTTAGACATAATTCTCAAGCGCCGGATCGGCTCAGGGGTCGCTTTTGTTAGTTTAGTGGCGGAAAATTTACTGAGCCACCCGTTCCAAGTCCTTCGTCGCCAGTGTCAAGTCCACCACAGTTCGCAACGATACCATTTGTTACCATTTACGTTAATACCGACGGTTTATCGGCTGCACCAGCACCAGGGCTTGACCACTCTTTGGAAGGGCCTGGGGTCCGTTTTGCTCGTCCGGGGGATTTCCTTAGGGGTGGAGGACTTAATTTCGAAAGTAACACCCTGGCCTAAGTGAGTGGTTTTGTAACTCTTGATTTATTTAATTTGGCGAGGTTTTAGGGAAATCCGGTGGCATAGTAGCTTGAAACAGTTTTTCCAACACACGTTACTCAAATGGTAATTAAATTAATCAATGGACTCTCACCCAAAAATAATTGTTTTAGCGTCAGTTTAGCGATTGTGACGCCGTTCTACTCCGCATCTTTCGTTGAAACGGTCCAGAGCGAAATCGCAAGTGAGAAACCGGGAATTTTGGACGTTTTTAAAGAAGGTTTCATGCGATTATTGAACTGGAATGGGGGCGTCAAGGGCCGCATGTTGCCGATTTGGGTGCTAATTGTCCCCACTATAACGCTAGGACTGTCAAAGTATTTATTTAACATGTTGGTAAAAGGGGCGTCAGTGCGTCTTTTACATTCACGGTTTAAAAACAAACATGAGGCTAACGGGGCTTTGCCTAAAGACATCTCCCATTCTGTTGTTTTGCAAGACCTTGATATCACAGCTTCACTGGTTGCCAACATTGCAAGCGATGTTGCTTTCTATCCGTGTGAAACAATAATCCATCGTTTGTATCTCCAGGTAATTGGAAGAAAAAAGAAAACCTTCCATAACTTGTTTATTATTAGAGATATTGATTTTTTCTTTTTTAAAAATTTAACAGCGTTTCTGCTGCATATTTTAAAACTATTGCGGTATATATTACAGGTTGTGCCCATATAAAAAAACACTAAAGTTGTGTTTCTATATTTTTTGCCTTTTTGGATGTAGCTTTTCGTAGTAACATTTTTAAGCTAAACTGTTAATGGCCGATTTTGGATAGTTTTTGAAATAATTGTTTTTTTTTGACAAAAACATGCTTTTTTAAATTTATTACATAAAAACTAAAAATTCTAGAAAAGTTGGAATTTCACTTTTTTTAATGAAGAAAGTTTAAATTTAAAGGGCATAAGTTTTTAGCTTATTGCAGTCAAGAAGATAAAAAAAGGAAGAAGTTTGTTGAAAGTTAAAAGGAAACACCCTATTTTTGATTTCAGCAAAAAAGCGTAACTACAAAAAAATATTTTTTAACGAAAATTGTGCGAATGAAAAAGCTAGGTATTTGCATAATAAATTAACGAAGAAGTATTTTACAAGAATAACCAATGTTTATAAATACTTATCAGTGATAAGTATGGATACAGCTGAATTTTTTTTTTATTAAAATCTGTTCTTTTTAGTTAAGTGTTATTTGAACAACTAGTATTAACTTTTCTTTATTTTTTTTTGTTAAAGTTCGGGTAACAATGTGCTAACGTTAGTAAAAACATTTCGAAAACTGAGAAAATTTTATAGTTCGGTAATTTTTTAAAATAACGTATGCATGTATTACATTACAGAACTCAAAAATGCTCTTTTTAAAAACATTTAATTAATTATTTTATTCATTTAGAAGAGTTATAAACATCTGGGGTGATAGAATTTAAATAGTTGTTTTAAGCATATACCAAATTTTAATTAGTTTGGATGAATAGTTTTTATAATACTTTGCATGAGAGTAATGTTAAAATATCTAATAATAATAAGAATACTTAATCAAATAGACATTTTTAATTGTATTTTTAGGGCAAATTTTTCCAAAAAATTAAACGATTGTCCGTCCGGTAATGTTTTTAAATTTTTTCAAGAGTTGTTTTTTTTAATTATACCATTTGGTCTGTTTCTGAAAGGGTTTTTGAAAGTAGTCATTTTTTTTAATTTTTAAGTTAAAAATTTTAATTCGTTCGTTCTTTATCGAATCCACTTCTTTATAACATACTTTTTTCAAACTTTTCATTAATAAGGCTTGATTTCTGTTAATTTGTACTGCTTGAGCTGAAAGTTATTTTACTTTTTATAGTATAGAGTTTGATGCCCTCAGTTCAGAAAAAATATTGAAAAATTCCATCACTTCACGTTTTCGAATTTTTTTATTAATAATACCTATCTAAATATTTATACAATTTTTGTATCTCGACTGAAAGCATATATTTATTTCATTTAACTTTTTCAAGTGATTCAACTTTTAACGAACTTCTTTTTTTTTAGATTCCTAATCGCAATCGCTAAACAGTTGGTGCAGATTTATTTATTTAAGTTTGAGCTTTTCTCTTTAAAGTGGTGAAATTTTTATTTATCTAGGATTCTTAGTTTTTGTGTAATATTTTTTTAAAAAGTGTGTTTTCATCAAAAAAATAAAATTATTTCAAAAACTAAGCAAGATTATCAATACAAGAATTATTTTGTTTTCTTTCATTAATTTATTTCCATCATTTGAAGTCTTAAGAAAAGAGGTATCAGTTTTTGAAATAAAAATATGTTATTCGTTTACTACTAGTCTACATGAAGATAAACTGACCCTAATAGTACAAAAGAAGCAGTCTCTAACATTTTTGATGCTGCAAAAATTGTCAAATACTGATACTTTATAATGATTAATGAATATTTCAAAAACTTCGTTCTAATTTTTTTCGACTTCAGTATCATACTTAGGGTTAATTATTCTATTGATACACATTGGTTTAATCTATTGTTAAAAAACGTTGTAAACTAAAGTAATAAACAAGTTATGGGCATTTTTCGGATCATTGGAAAAACTTCAATGATTGATTGATTTTCTAGGGGACACGAACTATAGTGGATAACTTGGATAGTGGCCGTTCAGTGTTGCCAATCTTAACAAATTTCGCTGGTGCAATGGACTGCTACGAAACGTGTGTGGCGAGTGAAGGCACGTTGGGGCTCTACAAGGGTTTTGGGGCGCTTATTATGCAATATGCGGTCCATATTGCTCTTATACAATTTTCAAGATTTTTATTAACAGAACTTGGAAGTTTGCTCCACAAACCTAAAAAACAGCCTCCGTTACCAACTGATATTTCCCCGGCTGCGTTATCAAACTTATCAGCTACACACAGGTCCTATCTACTCCCGTAACTAGTCATGAATGTAGGACTAATTGACAATGTGTTCTTGGAGATGACAAATAAGTTCGATGTTGATTGGCGCTATTTTAACATCATTGGATTTATACATAAAAGTGTTGTGTTATCTTAGGGACACAAAGTGTATTTTTTGTTAATCAAATTTTAAGTCACGTTGAACTGTTACTTTTGCGTTTACAATAAACTAAAATCAACAAATGGTGTTCATTCATTATTATTTTTATTCCGAAACTGGTACTAAATTTATTTAATTACGGGAAAATTACTATTTTTTACGGTAGGTCTTTTAATAAACAGAATCATAAAAATCATTTATTTTCAAATATCTAAGAAATTAAATAAAAAATCGTATATAACAATGCAAAGCCTCAAAAAATAGCAGAATGTAACCTGTAGTATATAAAAATGATAGTTATGATCATTTTTGTATTTTTTTATTTTTTTAAATAATTTAAAAACTAAAAATGACATCAAATTTTCTTTCAGTTAATTGTTCAGCATAAAAATGTAGAACTTTGCCATAATTTAACCGACCTCGTATCTCTTTATTACTGAGATCTCCATGGTGGAGCTCGAAAAACGGACACCATGTATACAATAATTTATCTAATGATATAACGCCATTATTCTCACACTTTATTTCACTAATTTCGAAGAAATAGACTATAGAAAAGCAAAAATGATTTTTTAGTTCAAGAATAATTAAACCTATTTATCAGATAAACTATATGGACGAGATTGAACAAAATGGCGTTCTATTAATAACTTAATAATTTAGGCTTCAGCATTTTACTCTACATGTGACTGAATCTGATTAGCGCGTTTCTGTCAATGACTTATTCTGTTCGTGTTCTTGTCTTGACAAACTCCCCATTTTCATTGAACAAAAGGCTAGTTATCTTTACTCGCAAGTATTTTGCACGTTTTTCAGTCAGAACAGATGATTTTCCGGTATTTCCCCAATGATAAGAGAAAAATAGGGTCGTTTCCATATTATTAATCGGTTGTATTGTTGATTGCATAACTAAAACGTATGTTGTTTTGAAAAACTCTCCATTTTCAGTGCACAAAAGTCTAGTTATCTTTACTCGCAAGTATTTTGCACGTTTTTTAGTCAGAACAGATGATTTTTTGGTATTTCCCCAATGATAAGAGAAAAATAGGGTCGTTTTCATATTATTAATCGGTTGTATTGTTGGTTGCATCATTAAAACATATGTTGTTTTGACAAACTTTCCATTTTCATTGCACAAAAGACTAGTTATCTTTACTCGCAAGTATTTTGCACGTTTTTCAGTCAGAACAGATGATTTTCCGGTATTTCCCCAATGATAAGAGAAAAATTGTGTCGTTTCCATATTATTAATCGGTTTGTATTGTTGGTTGCATAACCAAAATGTATGTTGTTGGTGCTAACTTTTTATACAGAAGTTGGATCGTTTTAAAATTAAGTACCATAAGACTAACAAGTACATTAATTAGTTATAACTTAACAGAAAAACTGCTTCCTGCAATTGTTGGAAATAGCTTGGTCAAATTCGCCCCAACAGCGTCCGTAATGGCAGCTGACCCGTAATTTTTTGAGGTTATGTTTACTTTTTCCCAACCAAAATTTCAGATCCAAACTAAAGGAGTTAAATTTGCTATTTGAACGTCTCCAGGAGGCCAAGGCACAAGCTGATTTGTTAAAAAATGAAATGATTGATATTAAAAAAGAGCTGGTCAAAGCTGAAAGTCTCTTCCCAAAATCGTTTCAGTTGAAGTAATAGTGAATGAAGTGTTTGGTTTGAAGTAATGCAGTTTTTTAGTTGTAAAACCACGGACCAGTGTGATAGTAAAAATATTAATAGCCCCCCTGCTAAAAAGACAAGGTACGACTTCTCGCGCCATGGCGATTATGTCACAGTTTACACGGATGGGGCTTGCGAAAACAACGGGCGCGAGGGGGCGAAGGCCGGGATTGGGGTTTGGTTTGGCGACAATCACCCCCTGAATGTGTCCAAGCCGGTCACAGGGAAGGCCACCAACAACGCGGCGGAAATACAAGCCTGCATTTGTGCCGTTCAGATAGCACGTGATAATGGTAATTTTGGGGCCACATTTGCACGTAATACTATTTTGTTTCAGGGATTAAAAAGCTACAAATTATCACTGACTCACAATTTACGATTAATGCAATGACCAAGTGGATTAAAACTTGGAAGAAGAATAATTGGAAGTTATCAAGTAGTAAAAATCCTGTGAAAAATAAGACTGATTTTCAAGAGTTGGACAAATTGTGCGAAGGGCTTGACGTACAATGGGTACAAGTTAATTTTTTGAGTAATTTTCATGTTCATTTTTTGGTTTCAGCAACATGTTGCGGGGCACAGTGGGATCAAGGGAAATGAATGTGCAGACATGTTGGCCAGAGAAGGGGCGAAATTGTACGTTGAATAATTAAATAAACTATTTTTTAACGAAAGTGTTTTAATCATTGTCCTTGAGTTAAATTTTCCACACTATCTTTGACTTTTAAACCTTCGAAAAAATAACACCGTTACTGACCCCTGAATTTAATCGGGTGAATGTGAAATAGAAGTTATCTGAGCTGAACCCACACAAGGGCTCAATTTAGTTGACCAAACGGTGTTACAACTTTTGTGCAATACTCTTACCAGAATTGGTGCCATTTGCAAAACAGAAAGCACTTGTCTCAAAATGAAAAAATAACACTTTCAAAATTACTTCATATTAAGGAATCCAAAAAATATTTTTTTATTAATAAAATGTTTATTAATTTTTAACAGCGGTGCATTGTATTGAGAATTAAAAAAAGTACTTAATATGTAATTTAAACATATAGGCTTAAGACTTTTTGGATTTTTGTTAACTGGTTCCCATTTCTTAGATATAAAACAAAAATTAAATTGAAAGTAGGCAACTTTTAATACATCTCTCTCCGAATGAACCCCCAAGATAATAATTTAATTGCATTTGAATTGGACCAAATCGCAATTTAAGCAATTTCTCAAATATTGGTACAAAATTACAGCATATTACTTCCAAATTATTTTTTTTAGTAAAATAATTAGGTACTTATGAACTTGCATACGATTTTTTCTGTAGACTCTGTTATCAACGATCTTTATGAGGTCTTGAAATACGAGTAAATGAACATTCTTGATATTTTTAACAATAAAATTATTACTATATTAAAAAAATATAAAAAAATCGGATCGTAAAGTTTTGGTTGTACCCACCTTCGTTCTTCACAGGTTTTGTGATAGAACTGCTCAGCTCCTTCACCACGACAAAGTGTCAACTTACCGAGGAAGTGTTTTTTTACTTTTGTTATTAAAATTAAAATTAATTAATTAATCGAAATTATATTAATCCTATGTCTTTCTAAATCATTAGAAATTGAAATTGAAATTGAATTATAAATAAATAATGTTTTAAGGAAAAACATTTAAGCATGGTTTGTTCTAATGTGATAATGATATAAGAAACAATATTTTCTGCAACGACTTTTAATACTAATGAATTTTTTACAGAAAGGACATGTTACTGTAGTGCTAAATAACCAATCCTCATTAGTAAACTTTAAAGATAAAAATTTAAGCATTATAAGTGTTTATCCTTTAATTAAAATTAATTATTTAATTTAAAAATTAATTGATATTAAGTAGCTGTACATATTATTATTTCTTATGTCAGTAAAAAAATATTTCTTACTGATTTAGACACACACTATACAATTAATAAAATTTCGATTAACTAAATTAACAACATAAAGATTCAGGGCTTCTCAACAAAGATACATTGGTTTAAAAAAAATTCAGGCTAAAAGCTTCAGTGTTTATTCTTGTTTATGGCGAAAAAGAATGTGAAGAATAATAATGTAAAACAATTTTTCAAAAAAAATCATTTTGGAGTAAAAAAATATTAAATTTTTGTAATTGTCGTTTCATTTCTAGGACAAAATACAAAAATTTATTATTTTTTACTCTAAAATGAAGCTATTTCTTTAGAAATTGTTTTTCATTATTAATAACAATAAACACTGACAGTTTTAGCCTGCATTTGAAGAAAACATTTAGACTACTAAAGTGATTCTCTACAACGCTCCGAACTCGGAATCCGTCAATTCTGAGACACCTTGTACTTAATTATAAAATCACAATCAAATATTTGAGATTACAAAACTTGCCAAATTTCTCCGAATGTATTTTAAAGGTTACGATGCCATAATAATTTATTGCTGGCAATGGTTCGAGGGACGACATCAAGAGCAGGGGTTCGTTTTATGGACATCTTAAGATCGGTTAACTGTATAATTTATTATGCTTATTATAATTGCATCAGGTTCAGGTAACATGACGTTAATATAATTTTTTTTCTTCTATTCCAATATTTACTATCGTCTTTCTCAATAGTACAACATTTTAAATCTGATGAGCTGTACACTATAAAATAACAAGTTTGGCGATTAGTTATGTGGAACCGACGTTGTACTTGAAACTTGTACTTATATTTTTCTTTTAAAACTACTTTACTGTATCATCTTGAGAATCCAATTCTAAGTATTTAATCAGTTTTTGTCATATGGCACTTTTAATTTAATATTTGTTTTCTTGCTAATGGACATTTAATTTCAACAGTAGCATCTGACCCGACTAACCCATTGGGTGTTGCACCTAAAAATTTTTTTCTTTAACATGTGATCAACTCAAACTTTTCCTGTGTTTTTTCTTCATTATTTATAGCGGTTCAGGCAATTTTTTTAATTTGCACACACCTACGTATTGGTTGTACATGTCATATTAATAATTTTTCCGAAATTACGAGCCGTTAATCAATTATTTTCTTTCTTTGTTCCACTGCTCATTTTTACGTTGACCAATTGTTAACAGGAATTTTTAAAATATCGCAAGCAGCCAAATTATTCAAAAGCTCATTTTTTATTTTTTAATACATTTATGTGTCATTAGTTACACTGCAATCAGAATACGAATTTTTCTTTTATTTAATTTCGTGGCTTGAAGTTCTTTGGTTTTTAATAAACAATTTGATAATTTTTTGGTGTAAATCCCACTATTTTTACAAATTTTTACAAATTTACTGCTACAAAGCATCTTCCATGAAAAGAACCGCGTTCTGAACAATTTATTCTTTTACCTCCTAAAAGTTTGAATTATTATCAATATCATACAATAGACTTGAAACTCGTTTTATTGCCTGCATAAAGAACTCAAACAAGGAACTATTTGAAAAGTCACAATATGCAATTGCATTTGTTATTTGACCAACTGTTTTACATAAATACGAAGCGCACTTATGTACTGGTGTATTTAAAATATTATTTTTGAGTTTTCTACTTTGAAAAGCACACGGTTTTTTTTTGTATTTCATTGCTGAAACAATTGCAGTTCTAAATTTCAAATAATTGTTGCGAAGAATGTTTCTATTGTGTTTATATGAGAACGAGAAGTTTTGGCGATTTTTCTAATTTTAGTACAAACATTTTGTGGGATGATTTCAACATTCAATTTTTTGATTATGCTCATATGGTTTTGCATTACGACTTTTTTGCAGATGCTACTAACATCTCTTATGAGGTTTTTTAATCTTACTACGTTATGCATGTCTACTGATTTTTTAAATTCATCTAAAATAATTACTGCTTCTGTTGAAATTATAGCTGAAGAAAAATTGTATAAAAATAAAAAAACGAGACATACTTTCTTAATTCTAAAATAATAAATAATTAAAAAAGTAACTATCATTTATTTTACTAGACGTAACGTAAACACTCGTTATGTTATTTGTGGCGTAATGATGACTAGGTATAGTAGTTACAATTGTTACAACAAGGTATTTTTCAAAATTTATTACCTGGATAAAATTATCAGACAATTGTAAAGGTTCTAACAGTTCTAATAATTTTAGTAATGCTAATGAGCAATAAGGCGTAAGAGGAATTCAAAATATTTCGATTCTTATTGTTGGTTTAGCCGGAATTGAGACCACGTCAAAGTTTTAGTCGCCTGACTCAAATTTTAAGTAGAAATAAATAAAAAAAAATACAAAGAATATGTTCTTGGATTTTGATCAGCCAGAGGAAATCGTTTTTAAGAATTTCTTTCAGTATACTAAAATAACTCTCCTATGGAATACTTTAGGCGACTAGAGTTATTTGAAATTAATTTTTGGTTTTTTCAATAAATTTTAAAAAATAAGGCATTCTTTGACACTACTCGTACTATTATTTTTAATTTTTATTATGATTTAAAATAGGCCAGAACAAAGCAGTTTTTGCCATTGTAAAGCGATTTTTTAAGCAAACTGGTAAGAAAACGTTATTTTCGCTCAAACAATTCGATTTGAGCCATTGAAGGCATTTTTGGTGGAATTTTTTAGGGGAATGTATTAGAAATCAACTTATTTTTGGCCTGAACCGTTGACAATCAAAAGTTTTCAACTAAATTGGAGCGAAAATCTCGTTTTCCGCCAAAATAAGGCAATATAAACCATTCTAAAGCGATTTTTTTAAACAATGAGGCGTTCGAAATCATTTTTAACGAAACTGTTCCTTTTTTGTAGATGCTACTAACATCTCCTATGAGGTTTTTAAATCTTACTACTGATTTTTTAAATTCATCTAAAATAATTACTGCTTCTATTGAAGTTATAGCTGAAGAAAAATTGTATAAAAATAAAAAACGAGACATACTTTCTTAATTCTAAAATAATAAATAATTAAAAAAGTAAATAATCATTTATTTTACTAGACGTAACGTAAACACTCGATATGTTATTTTACTTTTTTTACAATGGTTACAAGGTATTTTTCAAAATTTATTACCTGGATAAAATTATCAGACGATTGTAAAGGTTCTAACAGTTCTAATCATGTTAGTAATGCTAATGAACAATAATGTTTTACGAATAATTTTTTTACTGCATGATCTTTTGGTCACTGAAAACAGGTCTCAAAAGTATGCACTTGTGGTTCTTCAATTTGAAACACTTTTATTTTAATTTACTCTTTTACCTTGACTATTAAACTTTCCACACTATCTTTGTCTCTCTAATTTTTCAAAAAATATGACCTGATCTATTACTGAACTCAGACAAGGATTTATTTAAATCACATTGTTGCAACTTTGATTACTGTTTTCGGGACATTTTGCTTCACAATAAAAAAGCAGCTAACCCTTTCAATTGTGTTGCCATCGTAAGTTATTTAATGCAAAATTGACTAAATTAAAGGCGCTCTTTGAACACTTGTTTTTAAATTTTTCAATTAACTACTTTATCGTTGTTCCTTAAATTTTCCACACTTATGTCAGTCTTCCTAATCTTTCAAAAAATACCACCTGATTACTGACCTCTGAGTTTTCTAATCGTGTGAAATAAACGTTATCTGAGCCGAACTCAAACAAGGGTTTAGGTAACAATCAATAAAAAAATTCCTTCCTATTTTATTTTGCGTCAATTGCCACAAATAAAATGTAATTTCCCGCCGCATCAAACGTAATAGTGGAAAAATTCGTGGTCACTTACTGTAATCTAAATGATTTTATACCGGGATTAAAATTGTTTTCGATTGAGATTTCATTATGCAAATTCTGCACAAGTGCCTATTGTGTTGAATAACTGCATTCGCGATCTACATAATTCAACTCAAGTATGCGAGTGAAAAAATCTCTGACGTGTTTCGTTATCCTTCAAGTTATTGTTTTGCAATTTCCCGAAAACCAATTGGTCATTTTCACGTGAACCATTTTTGACTGATAATCCATCAAAGTGTTTGTCTACTTGTGTTAATCTGTAAAACGAAGATGAAGTGTTCGGCTTAAAAATTTATAATAATTTTATTAAGTGTTTTATTAAAATAAACAATATACTTAACTGGAGTATTTGTGTTACTTTTGAGATGTAAATTGATAATCGTGATCGACGTGTGGTCAGTGCATTATTGTGTAAACATTTGGCGATTATTTTAAATAAATACACACTTCCGTATTTGCGCTAGCGACCCAGACAAAGCCATTCCGAAAGTTGACAATTTCTCTTCAGTTGGTGGCATAATTACGAAAACGTGTTTGTAGCCAACTAATTAATATGCCACCCATTAAAAAAGGCCTAATTGTTTCATTAAAATAACTGCAAGTCACTTTGTTACTTTGATATTTCTATAGTTATGTTTATTTATAAATAATCGTTTTACAATGACGGGAATCCATCTGTTCAAAACAATGCCGAATTTTGACCCCCCGAAGAAATATCTGAAGTACTTTATCTTGTTTTATGACGTGTGAAGTGATTAAATTCGCATAAATCCCACTTTCTCCGCATTTTTATTCAATTAGGTACGAGTTGATTCCGAAATTTAGTGTCACTTTAGCACAAGTAAATTGACGACAATTTCATGTGAGTTCGGTCAATAGAAATAAACTGACGCAGAGTGTCATAAAATTGATTCCTCCTAATCAAAACAAATATCATGCATTTTGCACATGTGCTGTCATTATTGTTTAATTGGTACCTGTAGATACGACACAATTTTGATGCGATTGCAGATTTTACACTCAAACACCGCTCAAAAAATAGAGTTGAACTCACTCGTATTGTAGTAGTGATAACCATTTTTAGACGAAGGTCAACAAAAGCACTTTACGTCTGGAAAAGCATTTTTATGATTATTGATTAGCAATAAGTAAAAGTTTCTACACACGAAAATATTGGGACTAAGTTTAAACTAAAGTCGCGAAGTCATACATAATTTTTTGACCGCAAATTATGAAATTATCTATGAATCACTGATTTTTTTTGGATTAACTGTTTTTTTTTAGAATCTGTTCTGAATTACTGAAATTCTTTTTGGAATTTTCGTGTACCTGATAATGACTACTACAATAAATTAGATTTTAATTAGAATTAGTGGTACACATTTCTTGTTTATGACCCTAAGATTTTTCCAATTAGTTGGATTGTGAATTTTTTTCAAAATTTGACGTCAAGAACCGGGAAATATTCAACTTTTTCCCTTTTATTGGAAGAAATAGTCTTTACCCTATCGTGCTTATAACCACACAAACCGCAAAAACAGGTATTTCCTTCCTTAAGTATTTATTATACTCCAGTGGTTGCGGACTTTTGGTAAATTTGGCGTAAGGGGAATTCAAAATATTTCGATTCTTGTTGCTGGTTTAGCCGGAATTAAGACCACGTCAAAGTTTTAGTCGCCTGACTCAATTTTTAAGTAGAAATAAATATAAAAATACAAAGAATATGTTCTTGGATTTTGATCAGCCAGAGGAAATCGTTTTTATGAGTTTCTTTCAGTACTAAAAGAACTCTCCTATTGAGTACTTTAGGCGACTAGAGTTATTTGGAATTAATTTTTATTTTTTTCAATGAATTTTAAAAAATAAGGCGTTCTTTGAGTCACTACTCGTATTATTATTTTTAATTTTTATTGCCATTTAAAATATGCCAGAACAAAGCAGTTTTTGCCATTCTAAAGCGATTTTTTAAAGAATCTGGTAAGAAAACGTTATCTTGGGTCAAATAATTCTATCTGAGCCATTTGAAGGCATTTTTGATGGAATTTTTTAGGTGAAATTGTTAGAAGTCAACTTATTTTCGCCCTGAACCGTTGACAATCCAAAGTTTTGGACGAAATTGAAGCGAAAATCGCCAAAATAAGGCGATATATATAAGCCATTCTAAAGCTATTTTTTTGTTTTTAAGCACGAAACTGTTCTTTTTCAGGGTCTGAATAAGGCTTTGAGAACCATTCCAAAGCCTGAAAATGACGAAAAGCAAATTACTTGAAGAAACAAGTGTTTTGGGTTTTGGATTCAAATCGTTTTAAGTGTTCGAAATCAACTTCAAGTGTTTTTATGACTAAACTATTGCGTAAATCAATCAAATCGAAAGCGATTTTTTTCATTTTTAAGCAAAAATTTGTTTGAAATTAAAAATTTTCAACGAAATCTGACCGTTAGCGGCCATTTTGAGCCTGAATAAGCCGTTTTCTAAGCCAAAATAAGTCAAATTATTTGAAGAAACTTTTGAAAATCGTGATTTTCGGTCGACTTAAGTTGGTATAAACAATTCTAAAGCAACTTGGCCCGTCTTTAATTAATTATTGGCAGATTGAGATTTTCAACTAAAAACAGGCGGTTAAAGCATTCTCAGTTTTGTTTGTAATTTGTAAGCAATGAATAATTGAAAATTAATGTCTCTTAATTTTATCTGATCTTACTCATAAAGTTATGATAGGTACTTCCTTTTCTAATCTTGGAACAATTACATCAGGTGTTCCCCAAGGGTCCATTCTTGGTCCTCTTCTTTTTTATTTATATATTTACGACCAATTTTTTAGAAATAATGATAAGCTCAATAAAAACATGCTTATGCCGATGAGTTTAACCTTTATTTACATTTCCTCGAACAACAACTTCCTCAGAAATGTTTAGAAATTAGAATCATTTTAATATTGTCTATACAAATGATCTTACAACTTAGGTACTTAAAATCCAATTACATAACTATTGTAAAAAATAATGAAATAATAAAAAAATCAATGTGTCTAATTCAATTAAGGACTTGGGACTCATAATAGATGATGTTTTTTGTTTTAAGTCTCATATTAATATATGGTCCTAAAAAAATCTTATTTTGCCCTCAAATTATTTTAATTTTAATTTTAAATTACGTAAAAAATTGACAGAAAGCTTGGTAATATCATTATTGTCTAGACAATAATATCACAAAATATGAATTACAGAAAATCCAAAATTGCTGTTGTAGGTTCATTTTTGGCCAAAATAAATACGACCATGTCTCGCCTAAAATACATTGGTTAAAAGTTGAAAATATGTATCAAACCAATTGGGTAGATACATTTATGTTTAAACGTATGACAACTTCGTCTCCATCCTACTTTAGAAAAAAAATAGATTTAGAAAAAGCTTTAATATCAACATTTGACATAGTAATACTTAAATTTCTCTTTCAATCTTTCTTTCAACGCTCGTTAATTTATAACGGTGTCAAAGTGTTTAATTCCACGGTACTTTTTCAGTTGAATGTTTCGGTGAATAAAATTTCGTACACTTTACAAAGATTTCTTGTTTTCACATGGTTAATTGTTAATTTTTTAATTATGGTTTACATCATTACATACATACGTTTCCATTTCCATGTTCACTTTTTTGTTTCTTCTTTAATTTTAAGTTTTCTTTTTGTACTTCTCTGCCGGTATTTGTTTTATTTTTCTTATTATTTCATTTGTATATATTTTTTTTAATCTTTATTTTTTGAGTTGAACAGCCCTCGGCTAGACGTCGCCCCACAGAGAGTTTTGTAGATTTATTTATTTATTTATTATTATTATTATTATTATTATTTCTAAGCAACGAATCGTACAAAATAAACCGTTTTTGTTCAAACTGTAATTTAATTCGTTCTTTTGTGCCTGAATAAGACGTTTTCAATCTGTTCCATATAAGTTTTCTCGTTTTTTAGCAAAGAATCGTTCGAAATATGCCCTTTTCAACTAAACTGTAACTTAATTCCTTCTTATCCGCTTTGTTTTTTGTACTTACTTCTCTGCAATTATATATTAATTTTTCCTATTGTTTAATTTCTATATATTTGATTTGTTTATTTTTCAATAAATTGGCTTGTTATTATTATTATTATTTCAACGAAAGTTGTAGGAAAATCCTTAAGCAATTTTTTTCATTTTTAAGCAAAATAACTCTGTCTAAATCAAGAGTTTTCACCGGGAAGTCGTTCTTTTCGGCATAAGGCGATTTATTAAAGCATTTCAAAACATTTTGGCGGAATTTTGAAGAGACATTGTTTGAAATAAACTTATTTCAACAAACAAAGATTGTTGTTTTCGGCCAAAATAAAATAGTTTTAGTTAATCAAATGCAAGGGCGGTTCCAATTTAATTTTTTATTAAATGATATAAAAGTTTAATGAACAAATGCTTTTAAAATAATAACATAAAAGCCTTTTTATGTACATTTATTAATAAATTAATAAATAAAGTATTTTTACTTAATAAAATGTTATAGGAAGATTCTCAAAAAGAAAAACAAGGAAGTTGCATTTATTTTGTTTTTTTTATAAAATTAAAAACAGTGTCAGTGAGATCCAACTATTTCAAAAACTTAGCAAAATCTACTAGAAAAAAAAACATTATGATTAACGGCAAGGTATACCCAAAAATGCACAAAATATAGGGTGTTTTATTAAATTCGCTGTTTATCGTGTGTTTTAATTATGATTAACAACTTAATCATAAGATGTTTTATTCAAAAAAAATAGAAGTTTTATTCAATAGCTTAACTTTCACCATTCCAAAAATTTTTGGAAGACCTCTCAAAAAAATATTTCTGAATCTGCCCTTGTTCTAAAGCGACTTATCTCGTTTTTTTTAAGCAAAAACTTAATGATTTCAATAAGTTTTCAACTAAAATCAGTCCCAATTTATTAAAAATCAATGCAAAGTAGTAGGAAAATCGTCGTGTTTGATTAAAACAAGACGATTCGAACCTTTGGTAGATTTTAAACGAGTAAAACGAGTAAAAGAATTTCAACAAAATTAATTCGTGGATTGTTGTTTTCGGTTTTTAACCAAGAAATCATTGACTTAACAAATTTTTGACTAAAATCAGACGGTTAAACTATTCCCAACATTGAGAACCCAGAAATAATTTAAATTTGATGTATTTCAACGAAACAAGAAGGAATAACAAATCACAAACGTCAATTTACGCGCACATTCGTTAAAACAAATTTGGTGCAATTACGAGCCCATAAGACTTTATTTTTGTGGCTACTGTACGTCTCTTGTCATGATTTATTTTCTGCGTGACAGTGGGAGTTCCTTGGCCTTAAACTTGTCAATAGGCCCAGTTGTAGCACAGATTCCTCCTTTATACAGCAACAATCACTGTGGGCCCCTTTTGGCCCAAAAAAAATCAATTGTGTCGAAAATTCGTCACGAGATGTTAACATCTTTAAATTTTTCCAGGTTTTTGAACGCAATTTACATGTGGTATCAGCCACTGCATGGATACTCTTTCATCACTTGTTCTGATGTAACTCTCTCTGATAAAAAAACTTATCGGAGGTTGCAATTACCATTTGTGGTAGCTACACCTGTTTTCCACTTATAACATAATATTAGGAAACTCAAAACAAAGAAAAGTTTATTACTCATCCTAGATAAGTTCATTGCTATCACTTGATTCAATTTTATTTACTTATTAGATCTACGATGCATTATTTTTTAGTTTGTAAATTATGAATAAGTGCTTTAGAACAATAACACAATGATTTACGAGAGCGATGAATGGAGAGGTTAATACTCTGATGCACAAAATAAAACAATTTCATTTATTTAATCAAGCAGGTACGGGGTGATGATTCGGCGTGTTTCTTCCACAAGGTGGCACCGAATTTAATACGCCAAGCCTTGTTATTATTTTATTAATTAATCGCAATTAAAGCGTTGATTTGAATTTCCATCAACTTTCTTAAGCCCAAGGCTGCGTCCCATGAATAATAATCCCAATGCTGGGGAGTAAATTTTCGCGTTAAATCTTCAGGCGGAAATTGCATCGTTGTGCAGTCGGTGACTCGGTTCAACGCCTTGCAGGACTTTGCCCCGGGATGCAGCTCGCGCGAATTTGGCGCTAATTATTCAAAATTCCGATCGGAAATTAACGCAGTTTTATGCGATACAGTCACGTCATCAAATTCGCAATAGAAACTGTATCAGTGAACTCATACGAGGCTAAGATCACGTAGCCACTTGCGCCCCTTCTTTCGACCACACATTCCTCAAATGAAATCGTCTATTTTTACAATTATTCATCGGAACGTAATGGATCGGCTGTCGGGGGCACAAAGGCCTTCCCCACACAAACAGGGCAACTCTTCCAGCGACGGCTATTTTTAGCCCAGCGCCCAACCATCGACAATTTGTAAAATAAAATTATCAATTATCACTTATCATCCTTCTTTAGCACTTTTCCCCGCGGCTTTCCCGCGTAAACAGATTACGAACACAATTAAATTTATCGGAAACGATTTGTTTAAACATGACTGCGGCAACAAGTGGCTATTACGTGAACGTTATGTGATGTCCTCCACTGTCAAAATAAACAATAAAGTGCACTCCGATAATTTATCGTCCGTTGCAAATATTCGAACCAAATTATTTTGATTCCTGAGGTGCAGACGTGACACGCGGGAGTCGTTTTTACGTGTGGCTGAGTAATAATTTTCGGGAGAAATCCGCAATACCTGAAAG
Organism: Tribolium castaneum; assembly: GCF_031307605.1. Lineage (NCBI taxonomy): Eukaryota > Metazoa > Arthropoda > Insecta > Coleoptera > Tenebrionidae > Tribolium > Tribolium castaneum. The sequence goes on along the minus strand of NC_087403.1, from coordinate 7,381,405 downwards.
GACAGTCTAAAATTATCCGCGTTGCAAAAACCGTGATGTTTGGACGATCATGTGTTTGTCAATTTTTAGAATCAGGTGCTTTTTAAAATTGGCCTTAACCGCGTCATTATCGAACAATAATAAACGCAGACTTAAACTTTGCACCGCAACTGGAATTCGTAGATTATTGCAAAAATAGCTGAAAAATACAAATTGCAGATGAATCGCCCCAGACATCGGAAGTGGCCTTGCAGTTATGTAACTGGAGACTGCAACGGGAGGTCAATGCTTGAAATTGAGGCTGGTTGGTAATTCCGAAAAAAACTCTCTTTTGTGAAAACTCCATTTGCGTCAGAGAAAAAACTGCAAGATTGATGCAATTTTGTAATTGTGGAACGTTTGCGTAGTGTACAATTATTGATATTTGCATGGCAAATTCACAGGACAACGGTCAAATTATTCATTCATTCATTTTAAGCGACTCGTAAGTAAATGATAGGCGTAATAACGCGCCAGCGGCGGCTCGTTCGAAAAATGCCCAGAAAAAATATTTTTTTAGCTAAATCACCAGAGCACCGTCACGTTCGATCCAATTCCTAAAATAAGTTTGTTGGCCTAAAGCAAGGGAAATAAGAAAATAAACTCGTTTTCGAACTTTCGCATCAAATTATAAAACATCAAAGAGATTTTTTGGGGAAATTTTGCAAAAAATATAGTTTTTAAATATCATATTTTAAACTGACTTCAACATTTTTCATTTTATTACGCCAAAATTTGGCAAAATAAATTTCAATAAATAATTTCAAGACTTTCTTTACTGGAATCAAACTGGTAAAAAAATTTGTTTCGATCTACTTTAAAATTTCGCAAAATAAGTGAGTTTTTTATGGCTTCTGGTTGCTTTTTTGCTCGAAAATGCTCGAAAAAAGCACAAGTAATGTCCTTTACGATCTTTGGCGCTAACAATTTGAGCAATATTTTTCGACGAAAAGATTTTTTAACTAAGTGTTTAAGTTTAGGGCAACTCTAATGTAATTTTTCGGCGTTTTATAATAAATCTTGCAAAAAATTATTTTTTGGCTATTAAAATTTTACTTAAACAGATATTTGTCATACAAATTCATTGAAAAACTCAAAATCATTTGCAACCGCACCGAATTTTTTTGACGTATTTGAGTGAGTTTTCGGTTCAAAATCAAGTAATTTTTGACGCAATTACAAGATTTTATAAAAATGAAGTCGAATAACTCGTTGGAAAATAAGTGAGTTTTTTGCTTATAATACAGTTATAAAGAAGATAAGTTTAACGAAAATGGCTAAAACAATATCAATTTCAACTTTTAGGTCCAAAAACTTGCTAAAATGCTCGAAAAAGGCAAAAATAGATCTTATGATCTTAAGTGGCAACCCTTTAATAAACAAAATTTTGTGAAAAAAATATCTTTTTAGTTTTATACCAAAAAATGTGTTCAAGTCTAAAAAAAAGATAATGAATAATTAGGTAGTTTTTTTGCGTTTAGATAAGATTTGGAAAAATAAGTGAGTTTTTAGTTGAAAATCATTTAATTTTAAACGTAATTAGACTAAAATAAAGGCTAAAATAATGACATTTTCGACCCTACGGATTTTTTTTTGCTGAATTTGAGTGAGTTTTTGGTTCACAATCAAGTAATTTTCGACATAATTAGAAAATTGTTCAATTTATTTTCATAAAATCAATCCCAAAAAGATTAACTGAAAGTCAATTTCGATGTATTTTTGACAAAATTTCGGAAAATAAGTGGGTTCCTTTTTTATAAAACTTGTATAAAAAAGTTCAGAGAAGAAGGCCAGCGTAATAGCATTTTCGAGTTTCACTTGTGATTTTTGCTCTGAAAACGTGCTACAATGCTCGAAAAAAGCACAAATAATGCCGTTTTTGGTCATAAATCGTAACCTTTTAAGCAAAATTTTGTGGGAAAATTACGTTTTTTAACGAAAAATTCAAGGCAAATAGATAATGACTAAATAAATAATTTTTTGCGTTTTGCGCTTTTTAAAATAAATGAATTTTTAGTTAAAAACTATTTAATTTTCAACGTAATTAAAAGATTTTTTGACATATTTTAATAAATATTTGTTAAAAAAATAAGTTTAACAAAAAAGACCAAAATACACCATATTTTGACCTACAGTTGTAAAATGTAAAATGATTTCGCAAAAAAATAGCTTATAAACTTCAAAAATCTGGAACTAAATTTCGACCTGATTGGATTTATTTAGTTCAAAAACATGTAATTTTCGATGTAATTAAGTTATTTTTGGCGAATTTCAATGAAACCGATCTAAATAAAGCGAATGAGCTTCAATTTCAACCTGATTTATTTTTTTTTGACAAAGTTTAGCAAAATCAGGGACTTCTACGCTTATAAACAAGTTAAATATAACGAAAAGACTAGAATAATCTAGAATTATCTTCGACCTTCACTTGTAGCTTTTGGTCGCTTTTAGGGAACTTGGGCAAAATTAGTGATTTTTTGGTCGAAAAACGCGTTAAAACGCCCGAAAAGAGACAAAAGCAACCAAATTTTCCACTCGCAACGTAATTATTTGTTAGTTTGTTTGAAAACAATGACGCGAAAGAAGTTAATTTTTTCCTTAAATAATGAAATGGTTTTGAACTGATTATTACTTAGACTCTAGAGAAATTTCGCAAAAATGGTTTCTCACTGATAAAACGATAATTAGAAATTTTTCGCAGAAATTAGGGTAATTTTTTATTAACTAGGTTGTTTTTCGGATTGTTTTACGACAATTTGGCTCGTATTTAAAATGAAGAAAGTGTATTAAGTCTGCTAGTTTTAAGCCACGAGCCGCCACTGAGCGGCGGCGTTTGCGGTCAACGTGTTACACTTATCACGCCTTGTTTGTTATCACTATCACTATTAGTCTGTTTAATTTTTCCAATATTACAAAATATTGGTTACAGGTGCCTGTAATAGTTTTTTCCGGGGGGGTCTGTATTGTTGACCCCTGGGGTACGGTTCGCCCCCAGTAACGCCAAACTCCACCAATCAATCAAACTTAAGTAACGCAACTTAAGTCAGACCCACGTGCCAGTCTTAAGTGTTTTAGGTGGGGGAGTATCTATAAAACACCTACCCTAAAGTGAACCGCTCATTCTGAGAACGCGCACCGAGTGCAAGCCAAAGAAACGAAAATGTGTGTTGGAAAAGTAACAAGTGGCAAGTTGCAGGGGCCCTTCGGGCCCCCCAAAACCGTGAAACTAGTCAACGAGAGTGGAAAAGTGCCCTATCAAGAGGATATCCTCGCCCTTTCGACGTACTACACCAAAGTGGTGCTCTTCACCCTGGATAAGTGGCACAAGTCCTTCCAGGACTCGATTTGCTACAAGTACGGTGTCCCGAACCGGGAAAGAGTGTTCGTTATCAGCACTTTGTTTCAGAATTCTGTTCCACACCACTCAACCAGCTCATGTGATAACAGCACTGGCTGTGATAATGGTCTCGCTCATGCTCATCCCTTCGGAACGCAAAGCTTCCCTCGAATCCCCTCTGTGGTCGTTCATCTACATGGGCTCGTTCAGCGCCCACTTCGGGGCCCAGATCTGGATGACGTTCATTTCCGGCCTGTCTCTCTACTTCGCCCTGCCGCGGCACACCTTCGGCAACATCCAGAAAGTGTTATTTCCAAAATATTTCCTCCTCAATTCTATTTTGAGTTTAATAACACTTTACGTTTTTCTCCGCGCCCACAACTACCATCTCAAGTCGACGGAGATTGCAGTGCAGGTAAGAAGTCGCATTTCGCAGCTGGACCATTACTGATCAAATTTTGGCAGGTGGGGGCCATGACCTTGTGTTTTTTGATCGAGTTACTGATCCGTCTGTACCTCACGCCCCCCTTGCTGAAGCTCATGACGATGAAAAACCGCATCGAAGCGCAGGCTGGGGTCGGCATGGAAATCGGGAAGCTGGTGCCGGGCAATTTGCTCAACTGCCCGCACTACATGGCCATACACAAGGCCTTCAGGAGGGTGCACATGACCATCGCCATTGGGAACCTCGTCACCATGGCCTGCACCATGCTCCACCTCTACTACCTGTCCCAGAAGCTATGTGTATTGTAAATTATTATTTATTGTAATTTATGCGAATACGACAGCTTTATTTAAAGCGCCTAGTGATAGCCTATTTATTGTTTTTGTATTTATCCTTTTGTAATAAAGAGTAAAAAATTAAGCGGCTTTATTGTCACGTCCCGTTATTAGGTTTAGAAAGTACCTAAGGTTAATTATTCATTTATTAAAGATCCGTGTGATTGACGATTGAGTGGCGTCACTTCACTGACCTCCACAAAAGCAAGTGAGAGCGGAGTAATACAATTGTGAGACGATAAAAATTATCGGTTATCTAATCACCGATCCCGAATAATGGCTTTAGCAAAGGAGCTCAAGGTTTCGCGTTATTGGAGATTTCTGCAGAACAGTAAATATTAAATTCGGTGGCGGGCTGTGGGGCCCCTCCACCGGCGCCTTTGATGGTGACGTGACTGTAGTAATGTCTGGGAATTCTCTCCCGACTTTTTGGGATCAAGCGGAACCGTTGACCGCTCCAGCGGTCATTTCTTGCAGAGTTTCTGCAAACGGACGTTTGATTCGAACTTTGAAGTAACGACATGAAAAAGTGGCGACGGTCGTTAAACAACCAGGTTGGAAACTTATTTTCGATTTTATCGGTAATAATACTAATACTCGAGGTTGTTGCGCGGAATTTTGCCGAAGTTCTGTCGTTATTGTTAATTGCGTAAGATTGGGCAACAGGAAAATAACAAATAGGAGATAATCGATAATTTTAATAAGTACACGTTTAACGCTGGTAAATATTTGTTCGGGTCTCGTGGCTGTGGTTTTTGGGTAAATATTGGTTCAGAGAAATGGCGATTTCTGAATACCTCTCTCGGGATTTTAACGCAAAAAACTGATAGCATTAGGTTTTACCTAAATTATATAAATTACGACTTAATTTGGCGACTTTTTGTTCTGTTTTAGCGAAAAAAACGAACGAAATCAAGTAAAATAACACCAATTTCGATTTAATTTTATATTTTTTCAGCCAGTATTGGCAAAAGTTTCTCGAAAAACACACAACATTGTTTTTGCCTGATTTGGTGAAATTATGGCTGTTTTTTTCATAAAAAATAGCGAGATAACTTATGGCGCTTATGGCGTAATTTTTGTTTAGTTGAGTATTTAGCTTAGAAAGGTGTTTAAACATCGAAAAAAAATTCTGTGGAATTATGAATTAACTTAATATGTTAAGGGACTTCAGAATATGTTCGTTATATGTATATGTTACCGCTAATGTGTAAACTTGGCTAGTTTATAAACTTGCTGGTTAGTTTGTAAACTATAAGTCAAGCCGTTGCCTATTTTAACAGACTAGCCAAAGTTATAGATATAATTTAAGGATGGTAATTCCAAGTTGTCAGAAGGTTGGTAAGTTTATAAACCCAACCTGGTAATCAAAAATAAAAAGATCTCATAACCTCAGTTTATTTACTAAGTTAACCAGCGAGTTAGTTTGTCAACTAGTTAAAGAATTGGGTATTTTGTTTTACGAGAAAGTATGATTTTAATATTAGTAGAGAATATGCTTTAGAAAATTTGTAAACTAGCCGCTATTGTAGTTGAAACTGCATTTTCTATTAAAATTGCCAACTGTTTACACATTAACCGTAACATATAAGTTATAAGTTATAACCGATCGTTCCAACAATGCAATAGTTTTTAATTTTGGGACCAAATTTAAAGATTTCTGTGTCCATATGCTTGTCGAAATGTTGCTGCAATATCGGAAATGTTTATTGTTTCCTAGAACCTAATAAAATTCCACGTGTGTACCTTATAACCCTTATAACCGAATCGTAAACTGCTTTTTGTTTAAATATTGGACGTTAAAAGCGAGCGTTTGTTCTAAACAAACTAAGGCTTTAAAACGGGACATTCAGTTTTGTTCGTTATATCCGAGCGTAATAAAAGCCGGGTTCGTTATATAGTAAAATCTCTCAACAACGGACACCGATGGAGAACCTTTAATTGTCCTTCGTGAAGAGGTGTCCGCTAATGGGAGGTAGAAATTTTAATATAGGTTTTGTTACGTTCCTACAAAAACGTTGTGAAAAGGTGTCCGTTATTCGGAGGTGTCCGTTAAAGGAGCTTTAACTGTAATCGACTTTCGCTGTATTGACCAAATTTTGAATTTGCTAATTTGTGACAGAATTTAGTTCAAAATGAGAAAAACAAGCTGATTATAACCACAGTTTCGATTTATTTTTGAAAAAATAAATTAGATCTCGGTTCAAAATCATCAAACTAGTTTTTGCGAGATTTTTCGAAAAAAAACTTAGTAAATCTTTAAAACATAGCTCCATTTTTGGTCTTAAGAAACAAATGACAGTGTGAAAAATTCAAAAATAATAATGTTAATTCTGACATGATTTTAAGCCTCTGGTAGCAAATCTTCTCGAAAAAGCCAAATGGCAACAATTATGATTTATTTTTGTGGCATTTTACGATTTGTTGAATCAATTTCCATCTAATTTGATTATTTTTCAGCCAGTTTTAACGAAATGTTTTCAAAAAAACTTTGTTTTTAGCTCTCACGCGTGTTTTTAAAATCTCTGATTTGGATTTGGTGAATTTTCAAGTTGTTCTTTTTTATATAATTTAATAAAAAAATGTGTTTCTAGCTGAAAAACCTACTAAAACACTGAATCTAGTGGTTTTAGGTCCAGTTTAGAAATGAAATCATACACAGATGATTCAATTTTTTAAATAATTTGGTAGTTTTTCAGCTCATTTTTGAGGAACTTCCACGAAATAATTGTGTTTCGGGCTGAAAAACATACAAAATAGTTTAATTTTAAATTAATGTTTGTGTTTATTTTATAAATGTTCTCAATACATTTTTACAACGTCCTTGTGCTTAGAAAATGTTTATTATTTGTATCAAATCCAACATTAATACGCTATGTAGATATCGAACATAAAGCGCAATAATTGCGGAAATGCATTTTTGACGAAGCGGATATCACACACAATTACTCAAAATTGCTGTACTTAGGATGTGTACAATCAGTTATTTTTTTTTTCAGTAACGCTGAAGCCATCTTGTATAGATACTAAAAAACTACTATTGTTTCGACTGTTAAATATTCGGGGAAATACTCGATTATTTAAATCAAGTTGACTTGATTTGGCATAATCAGCTTACATTAATCATATTATTTAAATATTAACAAAAAAAATGGATAATTTCGTAATAGTATTTTCAAAAATAGTAAATAGGTGAAGGTAATGTAAAAGAATTAGCAAAGTTTTCGTTGCAAAACTTGCTAAATAATAAGATTTCCACATTTTCATCTCTCAAGATAAACAGAAGAAAATCTTATTGAGTTGTTTTATTTTTGTCTAATCTTTATCGCAACTTATAGCGAAATTTAAAAAAAATCCCTACAAAGGTTATTGCTGCAGCAAATAAAAATTACAGGGGAAAACAAGTTTTTTTTTAAATTTGTATTTTACATTTGTCATCAACTGTTAACTACTGCTTTAAACTACTACTCTGTCTCTATTCAAGGAAAAAAACAGTGATTATCTGTTGTTATTATTACATTATTTCTCGTTTTTTTTTCTGAAATTATAAACGGCTAAATTCTGTGTATAAGTTGAACTAAATAAACTTGTTTTCTTGGAAAATGTGCCATTACTTTGCAAAATTTACCTATCAATGAAAAAAATCCGCACGTGTTTGATGAGCAATTTCGGTGTAAAATATTATAAAAACTGATGAATTATGAATCTAGCTTAATTAACTCAATTAATAAAATGTATCGTTTTTCAGAAACAAAATTTTGTAAGTTGTTTAAATCAAAATAATAATTGCAAAATTAGTCATATATTTTGTGATGAGAAACCAATAAATCTATCGATATAAAGTGCAAAACCTTAAAATATTATCTGTTAAACTTTTTAACCAGGTTATATCAAAGAAAATGTGGAAAACATTTTTTTTAATTTAATACGTTTCTACAATATAACTTTCTAAAATAATATTTATAAAAATATACAGAGTTTCTCTGTTATTATTAAAACATTTGTGAATCCGATTATACTCTATAAAAATATTTTGAAAAATGAAGACTGAGAGGAAGTAAAATCAAAACTTCAATAAAAACTCTTGAATGGACAAATGTCGTGCTTATATCGGCCAAAAAGTATTGAAATGAAAAAATTGCGTTCGGGGAAATACTCGATTTTCCAAAAATCAACAGATGAAAGTCACTAGATTTGGTGATATAGGTGGAGACACTTCTCGGAGGATACTGAAGGAACCTTCCCACTTATATAAAAGATAGGTAAACATCTCGTCTAACGTGTACTAATTAGAAAAAATATGATATTAGTTGTTACCATATTGCAAGATTTATTTATTAAAAAAACAGTGAAGAATTCTCATTCTCGTCCAAGAACATTCTCTTCGTAATCCGCGCCTGCGTACTAGACCCGGCAGACTCGCAACATTTGACTGTATTCAACATGGAGATTTTGATTACAAGAACATATAATTTCTAGATAAGTTCCAATTAAAGATGTGTAGTGTGTTTGGTCTTACGTGTGATTTGTAATAAATAAAATGTCTTCCAAGAGGTAAGTTTCGTAAATTGTCCAACAGTTCGCCCGCACGAGCCTTGTCAGTCTAAAAGTTAACCTATTTTTCTTATTTTTGAAGTCATCGAAAAGCTCGAATTAGCCCTCTAAGCCTTTGAATGTTTTAGTGAATTGAAGAAACTGTCTGAGGAGAGTTTGACTCGTCAGCCGGAGGAAGTTTTCGATATAATATGCAAGCTGGGGGAGGGATCTTACGGGAGTGTTTACAAAGCACTCCACAAGGAATCTGGCCAAGTATTAGCAATTAAACAAGTACCTGTGGATACCGATCTTCAAGAAATCATCAAAGAAATCTCAATCATGCAACAGTGCGACAGCCCCTACGTCGTTAAGTATTACGGGAGTTATTTCAAGAACACTGATCTGTGGATTGTCATGGAGTACTGTGGGGCCGGCTCCGTCTCCGACATCATGAGGCTGCGCAAAAAGACCCTCACGGAGGACGAGATCGCCACGATTTTGTCCGACACCCTCAAAGGCCTAGAATACCTGCATTTGCGTCGGAAAATCCACCGGGATATTAAGGCCGGTAACATTTTACTCAATTCAGAGGGCCACGCGAAGTTGGCTGATTTCGGCGTTGCCGGGCAACTGACGGACACCATGGCGAAAAGAAACACTGTGATTGGTAGAACATAATCGCGCCACAATGGCCGCGTTTTTTCACGTTTTGTTACAGGAACCCCTTTTTGGATGGCTCCCGAAGTTATACAAGAAATAGGATACGACTGTGTTGCTGATATTTGGAGTTTAGGAATTACGGCCCTTGAGATGGCCGAGGGTAAACCACCCTATGGTGATATTCACCCCATGAGAGCAATATTCATGATCCCAACCAAGCCGCCCCCTTCGTTCCGGGAGCCTGACAAGTGGTCGCCCGAATTTATCGACTTTGTTAGCGTTTGTCTTGTTAAAAATCCCGAGGAAAGGGCGAGTGCCACTGATTTACTCAGTCATGTATTTATAGGTATTAGCACATTCCCGCAGTTCAAGTCACTCTAACCTTGTTTTAGGTAATGCTAAGCTCCCTAGTATTCTAAGCCAAATGATTCAAGAAGCACACGAAATTAGAGAAAACCAAAGTTATAGGAATGTATCCTCTGCTGCTAACATTGTAGGCGTTAGGCAGAACATCACTGAAGAATCAGTAAGTTTGACAACAAAAATTGAAACTTTTAACCGATTCTTCAACAGGATGATGAAGTAGCTTTAGGCAATCAGACTATTCTTCCTTGTACAGATGAAGGCACCTTGGTACCCGGCAAAGGTGGCACTTTACTGCCAGTATCACAGAGTGGTACTTTAGTAGAGCTTGGAACCATGGTTATCAACAGTGACGTTGACGAACAAACCATGAAACGTAAGTTCAATTAATTGCACACAAAGATCTTAAATTTATCTGATAAAAAAAATTGAGCGTGTGAGCATTTTAAAAACTAAATAATGACTCAATTAAAAGTAGCTTTTGGCTCTAAATCAATCATATTTTGTAATTTCATGTAAAAAATGTCTAAATTTATCGGTATAAAAGGTAAACTGTTAAAATATGTCCTGAAAATTGCTACTTTTTACAAAGGATTGAAATAACAGCCTGACCATTTTTTTGGACCAAGTTATACCAAGATGGTGAGATAAAGGTAGCAAAGAGCGCCACCTATCGGGGTTATACCAAATAAGAAAAAAGTGTTCCTCTTATTGATTAACCGGCAATCGGAAAATTAAACTTAATTTCAAAAATAATATTTGTGGAAACATACAAGTGTTTCTCTGTAATCTTTAAACATGAAACATATTTGGTAGCATTTTGCTTTTCCTAATTCGCCCACCACAAAATAAAACTAAATTGTAAGAGCTTTAATAGTGACAGTCACCGCCAAATTTCCTACGATTTTTGGAAATAAAACTGACTTATTTAATAATTTTATAACGTAAATATGGAATTGAATAACAGAAAACATTAGCAGCTTAATTATTATCTAATAAGGTAAGGTATTAATAAAACTTGGTAAGTCTGTAACAGTGTTCTTAAGAATAGTAAATAAGTAAAGGTAAGATAAAGTAGATCTACCAAAGTTTTCACTGCATTAACGTACGAAATAATGACTTCCACCTTTTCATTTTTCAAAATAAGCAGAAGAAAATCTAATTGAGATATGTTATTTTATTTTTGTCTAATCTTTATCGTAACTTATAACAAAATAAAAAAAAGGTTATTGGTTCAGCAAATGAAGTTTACAGGATATTTTTTTCAAAAGTTTTTATTTTACATTTGCCGTCTAGAGGAAAATTGACTGTTGAATGCTGTCTCTATTCAAGGAAAAAACGGAGATTATCAGTTATTATAACATTTCTCATGTTTTTTTTTGTTTTTTAGTGAAACTGTAAACGACTAAGTGGTATTTTAATAATGCAATAACAAAACTTCAATAACACAAAATAATTAGAACTTGATTTTTTTATTTTAAATCAATCGTATTTTGTAATTTTGTGTAAAAAAATATGAGCATTTATCGGTATAAACGACAAAATGTCAAAATATTTCTTAGAAATTGCTACTTCTTCTACTTCTACTTCTACTCTACTTCTACTTCTTCTACTTCGTAAATAAACGGATCGAAATAACCAAATAACAGAGTCTGACTGTAAAAAGTGTCTCTTTTTTTATCAACTGGCAATTGTAACATTAAACCAATGTAAGAGTTTTTCTGTAATTTTTAAACATGAAACGTATTTGTTAGCTATTTGCGTATTATATATCACCCATCACTAAACAAAACTAAACTTAGTTTAACTAACTTAAGAGCTTAACTTACTTAACTTAAGAGCTTTTAAAACTTACAGTCACCGCCGAATTTTGTATGACTTTGACACAGATGCTGCAAAAATGAAATAGATTTTGCCTGTACCGATAAATAAAACTGTTACTTTAATTTAATAATTGTATTAATTAACGCCCATTGAAGAATATCAGTTATTCGTGATTAACAATGACAATTGTTGACAATGACAATAACAATTAACATAATCAGCTTGCATTAATTATATAAATTAGTTAAGGTATTAAAAAAAACTGTATAAATTCGTAATAGTGTTTTAAAAATATAGTTATTAGCAATTAGCAAAGTTTTCACTGCAAAACTTGCTAAATAATAAGACTTCCACCTTGTTATCTCTCAAGATAAGCAGAAGAAAATCTAATTGAGTTATTTGATGAAAAATTAATAAATCTATCGATATAAAGTGCAAAACCTTGAAATATTTTTTGTGAATTGCCTGACTGCAATTTGCATTAAATCACTGTGACTAAATTTTTTAACCAGGTGATATCAAAGGAAATGTGGAAAATAACATTTTTAATTTAATGAGTTTCTACAAAATGTACAAGTTTCTCTGTTATTATAAAAACATTTGTGAGTCCAACTATTCTCTAAAAATGTCTTGAAAAATGTGGAAGTACTGAGAGGAAATAAAACCGAAACTTCAATAAAAACTCTTGAATGCACAAATGTTTGTGCTCAAATCGTCTTAAAAGTATTGAAATGAAAAAATTACGTCCACAGTTTGTGCAATAAATAAAGTGGAATCACGTACTTCTTTTTTATTATTCTACGCTTGAGACAAGGATAAATTAGAAACTGAATGAATTATAAAAGAATATCGATAACAGTATTGTAGAAAATAGTTGTAGAAAAACTAATACAAAATGAGTTATCATTATCAGTTATAATTTATAGAATTCCAAAAAAGCTCAGAATAAAGGTTACTTGGACAAGAAATAGTAGATTATGTATTTTTAATTTTATTTGTAAATGCAATCACACAGTAACATTGAATACAAAATTAAGCACAAACACGATATCACCAGTTAATTTAAATAATTTCAAAAATTATAATCATTTTGCGGTTAGGTCTTAAACTGACTCGTTGTATCTTTTATCTCAAACGGCTGAATGTATAAAAAAAACATTCGCAACGTGTTTAAAAATAGTCGTGTATGAGTGTTTTTCGTCGTGATTGAAATCGTGCATGTTTCTGTAATGTTGGTTGCATAGCAAAACCATTTCAGGGCATGACACGGGTTCGAGTCAAGGCGGCAAGAAATACCGGCCGTTGTTTTTGGAGCACTTTGACAAAAAGGAGGCGGAAGTAAGTAACAATTAATTAGTTATCAATTGATAAATTGTTTATTGCAAATTTAGGGTAACGGCGTCGTGACGCCTACGACGCTTGATGGTCCCGAAATCGTGCCTGACGAGCAACGTTTCCAAAGTCATTTTCATGTACAGTTAAACCAAGTGCCGTCGCCTCAACAGGCCCAACCTCAAGAACAAAAAGCACAATTTCATCGGCCTTTCTCAGATGGTGATTTTGAATTTGTGGGTATTTCATATGTGTGGTGAATTAATTGGGTTTGAGTGGTTGTTTTTTCAGTTGAAGTTTTTGAGTTTCGAGGAGTTGCAACAGAGGATGGCCAAATTAGATTTAGATATGGAGAGAGAAATAGACGAACTTCGTAGGAGGTATCAGATTAAAAGACAGCCGATTTTAGATGCAATGGATACGAAGCGGAAGCGACAACAGAATTTCTGAACTGTTGGCTCGTTGCAATGGAATATGGTGCTCAAAAAGTTAGGTTTTTTAATACTTGCCATTTAGTTTATCTTTGTTGCTTTTTGAGCCGAATATCGTGGTGAGGAAACAAGATGTGTTCCTACTTATTGTACTTAATCAGTTACGTACAGTTTTTAATATGTTATTCTCAATTTTATTTCACTAGATTAAAATGTTTTGCCATACCGGATGCACCAGTTAAACATTTTAGTTAATCATTAATTTTAATAAAATTGCCTTCACGACAAGTTTGAGCTTTTATCAGTGTTATTTTTGTACAGTCATTTTAACTCTAGGTTATAACCTGTACGATAAGTACGCTTGCTGTGCCTTTAGTAGTACCTAGGATTAAGTACGAGTGTAACCATATTTTTTGATCAAATAAAATTCATAACTAATATTTCCAATATATATTTACAATTATAAACTAATACAATAATTTCACAATAAAACAGTAGGCCAATCAAGCGGCATCTCCTTTCTCCTTACTGAAAGCTTGATTGAAATTAAGATTCGCTCCCTCATCGGCTAACATTTCGCTTGGTTGGCCCACAAATGAAAAATCAGTGTTAGTAGCCACAAGACTGATTGCGTTGAGTATTGCTTCGTGAAGTGAATTTTGCAGCTAATAACACCTGTAAACGGTCCAAAATTTCTGATTCTTAATCACAGCTGTACCAATTGGTGGTGATACAATAAGCACTTAAACACTAGAGTAAATGTGAAAGGCACTGTTACAATATGTTAGTGTAAAATATATTTTAGAAATTGTAAAACTAAGACTACAAGTAACCGTTGTCAATAAAATATATACATATACGTTACCAATTAAAGGCACAAAATGGAGGGATTAGTTCAGTGTGAGCATATTTATACGAGTTGAATCCTTCGCGATGCAACAAGTCTGGTCCTGGGAGGAGCAGGGGTGCATTGCACATACAGTAACAAGTAAAATTAAATAGGGATACAGTTAAGTATTCCTACCAATTAATAAAATTTTGCGAAAACATTATCACAACGTTAGATTTGGAACAGAGGTTAAAAGTTATACATGACATAAATAAAAATTGTTAAATAATTAACTCTAATACAACAATAAATAAATATTGAATTTTGCGTTCAGTACTCAATAATTTGATCGATATCTTACCAAAACTGACAAAATATCATCTGCACCATAAACTACAACTCTAACTTAAAAATTACAAACTATAAAATACATATGTATGAAAAACATACCCAACAGTAACTGATTTGAGAATTACAAATGCGATAAATGTAAAATTATAATAACATTAAAAATATGTTTTGATTATTATTGCCATTTAAAGCGTATTCAAATGGTACATATTGCAAAATAACGATACAGACGACAGTCTTTACCATCCAACTGCCAAACTTTGTCTTAAATTTCTATCAATATAAAACATTCGTAGAAGCTGAGCTACTTAAGTAGGCACTTTATTACAACCAAATGAGCACATTGTCGGGCTTCGTAGTCGGCGGATTTATTAACGATTGTACATCATCGTCTAAAATGACAGTCGGGAACTCCTCGCCCAAATCAGTCGGGAACTCTTCGCCCAGTTGGAGCGAAGGCACTAAATCCTCCGTACAATCAAAAAAATCCTCCGGCGTGTGAGGCATCGAATACGTCGTCCCCAAACCTGCAAGTCAATAACCCTTAGGGGAGAATTGCGTGACCAGAACGCTATTGATCAACGAAAACACCGAATTCTTGATCAAAATGGCGCCAAGCCAAATTTAAAGCTTCGCACATTCTTTTTCAGTATGAAATGATAATCATTTGGAAATATCGGTGTAAACAAAGCAAAACAACATTTCTCGCACATTCCGCGCCGCGAAAACACCCACCAACAATCAAAAAATTTACCTAAGCCGCTGTCGGCGGACTCCTGCCTGGAGTGGTCGTTCAGAAAGGGGTCTAGCGCTAAGTCGTTGGAACTCCCCCGCATCATAAGTTCCTGTTGCATTCGAATTTCTTGCTGTCGCAATTTCAGTCTGTCACGTTCGAATTGCAACAGTTGTAGTCGAAACTGTTGCTGTTTAGCCGGCGAGGATTGCGACAAAGAGCCACTTGGCCACGACTGCCCACTAACCGAAGCCGTGCCGGGAGATCTCTGTTGCAAATGTGTGGCTGGAAAAAAAATCCCAGATCGAAAAAGCCCCTTTCCCGCCCGTGTGGCTTAACTTACGAATTCGAGGGTCAAACCACGAAGTAGTACGTGTTTGATGATTTATGAAATAAATTTCTCCCTCAGGAGTTTGTGCCTGCTCCCAACCTTCAGGCAAAGGGCCTAAATCTACGTCTGTACTCACTTTGGCAGCTAGAGAAAACATTTTCCCCAATTTAATTATCAGGATCAGGCAAATCAGCAAATGGAGTTCAAAACTTTCAACAAGGCACGAGCTGCCACTTTTGGATTTTTTTGAACTGCATTTGGCTCTATCATCAAATTGTACCAGATTTGGCAGAACCATCGAAACTACTTACGGGGCGTGGAATTGGGGGCTTGGGCCTGCGACACCTGATGAGAACTTAAAAGCTGTTCGGCACTTTGGTGTTGTTGGGCTGCCGCTTGCGCAGCCAGCGACTTTCGCGGGTCTTCCCAAGTTGTGGTCCGAGTTATGTGGCTGCAAACGCAATTCCAACGTAAAACAATGTGCTTGCCACTAATGCGAAAGGGTTTTACCGACCAACAAACTAATGGCATTCTTAAACCGCTCCAAAGTGGAGAAAGATGCGAAACTAATTGAATTTTAAGGAGAATTTCATTTTCTAACTTAAAACAAAAGCCACGGTATTCGCAAGAGTCCACCACAGTGCCAAAATATTTCATTGTTTATCCGAAATAACGTTCAAGATCACCAATCTTTATTCAGTACGTAATAAAGCAACCAACAAAAACCTTCAGTTTTTTACCTGCCCAAGGATTGGAGAAAAGGACTAATTATCCCAATTTACAAGAAAGGGGACAAACATCAAGCGAAAAATATTACTGTTTACTAGATGAGAGACTAAGAGCAGAAATGCATGGAAGAGGCATGATAAGCAAAATAATCCAAAGGTGTGCAAGTGGTTGGTGAGAAGAATAAGAGGAAATTTATGAAGAAATAAAAATTGGTGAAGAAACAAGGTTGTTCGTTAAGCTCTGCATTATTCTTATCAGGCCTAGGGGACATAGGCGAGGTTCTAAGAAAGGCACAAGTTGGTGGAACAGTATAGGCAGAGAGAAAGTGCAAATCCTGGCGTTTGCAGACGATTGTAGCAAAAAGCAAGAGCGAGATGAAGGAAATGATAAAAATAATGAAAAGATACGTAAAGTAAAAGTAGATAAAACAAAAATGATGGTGTTTGGAAAAAAAAAATAGAAAGGAAAAAGGATGAGTGGCAATTGGAAGGAAAAAATATAGAACAGGTGAAAGAGTTGAAGTATTTGGGTTATGTAGTAAATAGCAAGATGTCAGACAGCCCATATAAAAGAAGCTCCAAAAGAGCAAATAAGGTTTTAGGAGCTTGGGAAAACGTCAATTTGGTGAAAATACAAGAGAAGAATGATGTTTGATAGCTTGGTGAAAAAGTATATAAAATGAGTGATAGCGCTAATTGCCGGGGTACATAGTAAGAGAGGAATCAGGAAAGAGAGCTGTGAAATTTGAAGAGAAATTAGGAATTCGGAGCAGAAATGAAAACATCAAATGAAAATGTTAGATGGATAGAATTATGGAAGAAGGGGTATGCGTGTATAGAAATTGAAAGAAAGGGGAAGAACAATGGAAGATGAACTGAAACTGAGAGATGCGGACATAGATGGGCAGGGAAAAATAACAAGCATAAGAGAATTGAGGTATAACGCAAAATATGCCATGCTTATTAACGATGAACTCTCCAAATACTTAAGTAAGATGGAAAGTAAAGATAAAAAGGGGAAGTGAGGAAAGGGAGAACGAATTATGGAATTATGGATTGAGACAGAATATGCAGATTACGTGGAGAAGAGACGGAGACGTTAGACGTTCTAAACGAAAATGGTGAAGGAAAAGAAGAAAAAAGAAGTGTAAATATACATAATGTAGAATAACAAATAATTTCGAGAAAAGCCACATAGACAATAAAGACGTTATATAACAAAAAATAGTAATAGTTTTTTACTTTCAGACAAATGGCTAAAATACAGATTAGTAGTAGGATCAGCAATTTATTTTGTTTGGAAAACAAACATTTACGTGAAACGTCACACAGAAAGTGGATAATCCCCCATTGTTCGTTTTTTAATTGATAAGTGCTACAACAAACACTTGATTATCTCTATTCCACGGAAAGATTAAACCGTGGCGATATGAAATCTTGACAAAGGTAATAAATTTAAAAAAGAACAAACAGCCACGTCATAAAACGAGCAAATATTTTTATCCCTAAGCCTTACAATCAATTATGCAATAGTAATGAAAAAGTCAGGTTCACACGATTTTTGGTCGAACGCAACACTTGTTTTATTTTTAACTTTATCAGTAGTGTAAATAAGAGCGCCCCTTGACCTGGCATTGAGTGAAATTGAGCCACCCTAATACATGCCCATTTAATTGATTTAATTTAATTTGAAAATGCGAAAGAAAGAAAGAAAAAATGTGAAGTTCGGTGAAATCAATGAGGAGAGTTGGAAAGTTTTCTTGAAACGTATTTTCTACAAACGATTTGCCAAATATTCTTGGAAGACGAAATGAATGGCACTGAGTCATTGAAAAAGTAGAAATCTACCTGTTTTCAATGATACATGGATATATCGACCTTTAAAGGCCAAGCCAGGCAACAGGAAGTGACACGTGGTTGTAAAAACTGAAAATAGGAGAAAATATGATCCAGTGCCAATAAAATAAATCTCTATTATTAGCCAAAGTTTTGCTTTATCATATTATGTAAATTGAACGGCAACATGGCGTCGCTTTGTATTTCGGCAACGGCAAGTGGGAATCAGTGGCGCCAGCGTTACCTTAATCAGGAGTTTATCAGTGCAGTTTGCGCAATTGTTAATTAATTGGTCAAAAGTGGACGTTAATCATTTGGAAAAATTTATACGGCACCTAACTGTAAATTGTTATTCTTGTTAAGGAGCAACTATTTATTATTTATTCTCGAATGCGATGACCTTAAAAATGTTACAAAGGAAAGATATGTTATATCGCGTTTACTTTCTAATAATTGATTGGGATAAAGACCCGTGTTTGCAATCGAGACAATGGAGAATACCTAGGAGTGGAATCCACATCTGGGTGGATTTTAATAACAGTCCACCACATACCTACGTGTACTTGCCTCTCTGAAAAATACATTCAACAATCAATGCGTCAGATACCATTTAAGACCACCAATCAATTTTAATTTAACCAAAACACAGCATTAATCTAGATGCTGTGAAGTTTGAACTTTACTCCCAAAACCTCGATGGGTCTCAACAGGATACGAAAAATCTGATAAGCGCGATCACATGGAAAGTGGATGTAGCAGCTGATAATAACAAATTAGCCGGCGCTCGAACCCGGCCTCTGACGCAATTATCCACTAAATGAAAAATTCACGCCTATTACATATCGATAAGTTGCGCGGTTTTTAATGAGGCAATTGTGGAAAAGAAAGTGCGATTTGGTAAAAGTCCATATTTAGTTAATTATCGAATTCCCCGTCACATGTTGTGCGACGCCAATGGTTTTCCGGGATAAAAATACCGCCACAAACTAAAAATATCACAATATAGCCACACTTATTTCAAGTAAAAACAGAACATTTAATTTATTCAGAGAAATGTTGTACAAACGTTCAGAAATTTTAAATTCCAATTTAAATTCAATCTACAAGTTTTGAGAAATTTAGCCGACATTAGCTCCGTTAGTTTATTCAACTACACATAAATAAAATACAGTACTTCAGCGACATATTTTAAATGTCAAGGACCTTTGTTTGTGATTTGATAACAGGGACGCGGGATGGCTTTTCATCACCTTGCTGCGAACATAGGAAACTGATTTAAAACTCGCGAGCTTGGGAATTTATTTATAATAGCGGTAAATTTTAAACGGGTTAAGGTTAACTCACTGGGAAAAAATACAAACAGACGCCATCATGGAAAATGGCCGACCGTGCCAAACACTGGATTAATAATTCGTACGGAAGTCCACCATCGTTGTGAAAGGATTTGTACGTTTCGTAACCATAACAGACGTATTCTGTTACTTTTAATTAATTCATTCATACACGATCGGGAGGTGAAGTTTTCATGGCCGACGAAGGCCCGAATTTTTCCCGACGCGAGACCGTAACCATGTAACAGAATTAAAATAAATAGAGCGCACCACAAATAATTAGTGATAATAGTTCTTTAAGACAAACAGGGCTAATTTCTTAATTAGCTACTGCTTTGTTCCAGTTTGAAACAGCTCAAATGAGCTGACTCGAAATTTGGTCCCGCAGTTGGCGAGGGTAACACCTCTTGCTCACTTCTGGTTTAATTAAGTTGGTCCGCACGTGTGGAGCAATAAAACAAATAAATAAGACGCTAGAAGTGTAAATAAGTTCATTATTTTGCTTGTGCATTCGGCAAAAGGTTCGACGTCCGACTTAGGCGCCTAGAATTTTAAAATCTAAAAATAGGCGTCTCGGCGACTAATTACATGGATGTGGAATAGAAGCCCTAACTGCCAAAATGTGCGATTTTCGACTCGAATCACGCGAAAAACTAGATTTGTTTCAATCAAACAAAACAACTGACTCATGTGCAGGGCCGGACTCGAACTCTTGCCAATATTCACACAAACGAGAGTCATTTGTTTATGCAAGACGGTGGGATTTTTGCCATAGACAATCTACAAGTCAATTGCGGTGCCAAAACACTCATTTTGCATACATTTCAAAGTATTATGTCCCGCCAATGAATATTTAACAATCGGCATAGATGAAAATTTCGCTCAATCGACCATAAACTTATTTTCCCAGCACAGGAATGCGTATTGTGCGCTTTTATAATGTTATCACGCACCTGAAAATCGCGCAATTATGTAACACGAGGCTTATTTCCGCCGTTATCAGAAAACTCTCCAAGTTCGAATTTAATCTCAGGTGTGTTTTGTGTTTGCTGCGTCTTGCGCTACGTTGTTACTACCGTTACATCATAATACGAATGACCTTATATTTTTGAAACCTATCCATGTGTGAGCTTGAAACCTATCCCAGTTATTATCGCGAGAAGCGAGAGATTTCGATGCGAAATGCTGGAAATAGAGTAGTCGAAAGAAGAGCAAGATGGCGTATCAACAGACGAGATGACCTTCGCTTTCCTTCTAGCATATATCAAAAAGATATTCGTGTTGTTGGCTTACCTGAGTCCGAGTTAAAACATTTCATTTGAATTTTCGAGAAAAACAACGTAACGCTAGATCTGAGTACAGTTTGTAAAACAGCATTCCACGTTTGTGTTATTTGCATATAAATCTATTTTATTAAACTATTCTCATGCTGGCACCCTATTTAATGACCCCTATGTGATACTTGACAATTGAGCGAACAAAATGGCTTTAACTGGCGCCACGGAACGTAAAAATAAGCTTTCCACCCTACATTTCACAATGATTTAATAAAGTGCGCTATAAATAGGCAACTTTCTAATAATGTTACGAGCCATTTATGTGGAATAATTGGATTATTTTGAATGAAAACTGCGATTTTTCGAAATGGCCACGCCCCACAAAAGTGCTGTTATCACAACAGAAACAATATACATCGCCCTGTCACGTGCTATTGTTATTATGATATGTCGCATGTTGTTGTGATCCTCAGTGTAAACTTTGGTTCGATTGATTGTGATTAGTTTTATCGCCGGGCGAAAATCGGTGAATTTTGACACTGGTCCGATTGCGAAACAATGTGAATGATCTCATAAAGAAAATGTTTACCTTAGATTTTTAAATTTGTTGGTACCATAATAAAGATAAGTGCGCATGGATGCAGACTTAGCGTGAATTATAATGTTTAGTTAAGCTATTAAATATTTAATGGCCCTAAGGTCACTCGGCGCTCGGAGGGCCATAAAAAGGCTTTATGGGGTTATCAAATCGCAAAAGTAACAATCCCTTGTGCTCAAATGTTGATTATTTTGTATCAGCTTGTACAGATTTGCCAACTTCACGTTGTCTATAAACAGTTTACGATGGTAAACAATTTTGTTTGTAATTAACGGGCCTCTTTTCACAAGAATTCACTTTTCGGGCTTGCTGAGTCGGAAATCCGAGCGATTTTTAAAACCTCAGGTGCTTCTAAGAACTGCTTTCTTTTTTTCTTAGACCTCGTATTCCTACCTGCGCTGGACAATGGATCCACCCTACTGCATCCGTCTTGTTAATCAGGAATATTTCGATAAAAAACGCGCATAAGTGTCACTGACAAGCTAATCCAGCTTTATAACGACGCCAATGTGGCCGGCAATCAAAGTGTCAATAGTTATTTGCAAGAGAAAAATTGCGAAAGGTTTGTTTACTGTAAAAGCATTTTTAATTTTGAACGGGAATAACAATCAAAACTATTGCAAGGCTGGCAATTACGTCCTCAAATTTCGCACCGATTGACGTTTTTACGCGCGATGTTCCAGACAAGTTCTAAAGTCCACGCAAAATTTTACGTTTTTTTATTTTACAAATAGTACGGTTTCAGTTTGATATCTGTGGTAGAGAAACCAGGAATACAAAAAATCTACATAAACGATTTTTTGCTTTTAAATAATTCGTTAATCAATGGCAATATATGCCGGGAATATTTTCGGTTCAATTCACAATGTTGAATTTTAACACTGAGAATTACTGTCTAAGTAGACTGTGGTTTCTCTTTTGGCCGCTTAAGCCATGGCTTATCGCTAAAATCTTTTTAATATTAACTTTATTAATATACATCACTTTATAATTTTATTGAAATCGTTAACAGATAAATAAAAGAAACGAAATTAGCAATTTTACGCGTAAAGAAAAAAAATTGGTCAATTTTGTTCAATATTATAAATATTAGAGTATAAAAAAGTTCCATGCTTACATCCAAATTGCTCTAAGATTTAATGCAACAGCAGACGTCACGAAAGAATTGCGGCAATTAAAAAAATAAAATAAAAAATAATAAAAATAAAAAAATTGCTTTAATGATAAGAAAGCAATAAATTACCGGATTCGAAACTGAGGCACAAAAACAGATTTTTTTAAATACATTTCAGTTCAGTTTCAGTTAAACTTGTGATAAAAAACAAACTTGAACAAAAACCGTAATGAGTGGAGGGCCATAGCATCAACATGTAAGTTACTGTATTAAAATGAACTAAAAAAAAGTGTAATGATAATAATAATTTACTTATCTTGTTCCAGTACATTAAACAATTTACTGTCAATTCTAACATTTTTGATGTGTTTTTAATTATGGCACTTTTGAAACAGTTGAATTATTTAATATAAAATTTTGATGCTTCAAATTTGAGGGCGCCCAAGTCACAAAAAATAACAAATAAACTATGCAAATTAATTCATTACTGTGGCCTGAAAGAAAACTATAAATTGCATTTTTCAGCAGGAAGCCGCGCGTGAAATAAGAAAAAGCCATTTCAGTAATTAATACTTATATTGAGATACATTTTTAAACATAAGATTTTTATGGTAACGTTATTTCTACAATATACTAAAATAGTGATGTTATTCCATCTTAACCTAACTTTTAAATCTCTTCAAGCAACCTCACACTTGAGGTGCGCATTACCAACCGCAGTTTAAGCCGAGCTTACGTAAGGAAAAGCTTAAGCTCGAACTGAGCAACCGGGCTTTTAAAGATTATAGAAGTGTACTTAAAATTTGTTTTATTGTTATAATTATTATTTGACTATTAATTTCATCCGAATTTTTTCAAATAAATAAGATCATGTATTTCATTCATTACTTATGTTCATGTTTTCTACTTTTTGTGTTAGAAGTGACTTATTTAATCTTCGTTTTTGTTAATTAAACAGGAGAGTCATGTTATTATAACTTATGAATTTCATGTGTAAGGGTTGCCAACCGTCCTTTATTTATATTAATAAAAATGGTCCTTGGTGTTTGGATGCGTTTCAAGGACGTAGTTTGTCTTTTAATTAATCAAACGCCAAGTGGTTACGTTGCTTAAAATAATAAGTATAATTTTTATTTATTTCTGGTTGAAAATGACTGGATTATGTATTACGAACTCGTTCATTTCAGTTAACAATATTTTTTTTATACTAATGTAGATATTAGAAGTAGCTTCTTGCATCTTTTAATCAAATAAATTAATTAATTTTGAAAAATGTGCACAGTTGCGGTTTCGTATGGAAACAGCCTGGGCTTAAAGTTTGTAAAACCGTAGCTAAGATAATATTAGTATTTATTTAGTGTTATTACAATGAGAATAGAATTATCATCCGCTTCCTGTGTGTACGTTTTGTTGGGTTGAAGTTTCCGTCTGAGTGCAGGTAGGTAATCGAAGTTGATAGAATGTGAGTTCGATACAGATCGGAATTTAAACCGATCAGTTGGACGTGGAACGGTCAGCTTAGGTATGTGATGGTCTTTGAGCGTCGTAAATTGATAGGTAATAATCGAACGGTTGTTGATATGCAAATAACCGAAGGTAAAGCCGTTTCCTCGCTAGAAAGTGGTCGTAACAGGTAGAAACGTTATGCAGATAGTTGTGAAAGCAAGTTGCGAGTTGCGACCTCCACGAAAGAGGGCGGGTTCGGAGCACGGACTAGTAATTCTAGTTCAGGTAGAGCCCAAATCACAAAGCAACACCTGCAGTGTTGCCAACCGCAGCGAACCCCCTTTCGGGGACTTTCAGCCAATCTTCGCACCCACATCACAGCAGGGTGTTTCGGCTCAATTTTTTTACGAAATCTTTGTTTTTGTTGTATCTTTATACTTATATCGTTAATCTAATGAATGAATTTCGGACACTAAAAGGGAATTCTACGTCTGAGAGTTGGCAACATCGTACACCTGTTGGTGCGACTGACGGTAACTTGTAGGAAACTCCCTGTCCATAGGGGAAACTTTTTTTATGTAAGGAAAACGATTGGCTTCGCCAGAAATGTTAAAAAAACAATAACAAACATGTTATTTGCGAAAACTAGTAGTGACGTTAGGGCACTTTTGTCAAATTAAAGCGTTTTAACTTTTTTTATTGAATTGTTACATTTTACACTTGTGGTTGAGTCGAATGACGAGCGGCACTAAAGTGTGGGTAATTGTGGTAAATAGTCCAGCGTGTTCTTACTTAAGATAGTAGAGCTGTCCTTCGGGGGTGCGCGCCTGCTCCCAGCCAGTGGGCAGCGGGGTGTTGTCTTCGACCTTGGAGGCGACGTCGTAGGAGCGCTGCTTGATGTGGTGGTGCGTGGCCTGCGCCTGCCCCACGGCGTAGGTCTGCTGGAGGGAGGCGGGCGAGCTGTGGGCCCGGTGGTGGGCACTGGGGAGCGGCGCGGGGGCGGCGGCGGCGGCGGTGGAGCTGCCGCTGGCGCTGGCCGCCGAGCTGAAGGCGGAGTCGACTGAGTTCTCGCGCGAGTGGTTGATGGACTTGGAGCCCGTGGACGGCGGGTTGAAGAACGAGTCCGGCAGCTTCCGCATGCTCCAGGGCACCTGCAGGGGCCGCTTCGAGTCCGGCTTCAGCACGCTGTCGAAGAGGGCCTGCAGGTCCGTCTCCGAGTCCTGGTCCACGCGCAGGACCTGCTTGCCCTCGTCCTGGTTCAATGCCATCTTCGGCGAGGACTCACTGCCACAACCACACCAACTTACACCGACACCGACGCGGACGCGGACACTACCAGGACAACCAACGATTCATCGACTCCGACACTCGACTACCAGCCAGTCAACAAAGTTTCAGACATCAACCAATAGGTTCACACGGCGAGTGCGCGCCCCCTTCCCTGCCGTCCCTGCACCAAGATACACCGACACCGATATCGCTTTATTCTACGTCCCCGATTGATTTCTTCACCACACCACTACGGCACTCTAGTCCCTGTTCTCATCCCCTAAACCGGACTTGGCGTGACTTCGGGCCCAACTTCGTGGCGGACGACAACCTTGCTGCTTCTGGGTCTGGTTTTCCTACTTCGGAATTGTTCGGAATGCTCACCTCATACACCTGTCTTCCACTTAACCGCGCGCATTCTTACTGCATTGTTTTACACGATATCCACCGAGGGCATCCCAATACACGCACTTTACGACGATTACTGATTCCATTAATACGCCTCCACGACTTAGCTGCTTACTTAAGTCACTAGCGCCACCTGCCGAACCGACTTAAACACTGACTCAACGCGTGTCACTGACTCCCATCCAGTGGCGTTTTACGGGGGCCACGTCGGGTAATTCCACAAACTGCTGTACTTCAGAAACATACTAATTTTGCCGGCTTGGTTCTTACTAAGGCATAGAGAGATGTGCTTTTGCACTAGCTAAAAGTTATATTATAGTAGAATATACGATTAGGGCGTCACTCGTCCTGCACCCATCTGCTTAGCGGATAAAACTTATTTTTTATCAAACATAATATCCAAAGAAATGTATTTCGATTGGGTTGTCTAGAAAACTTTGTTCAAGATTAAAGGGGATAAAAAGCGCCGAATTTTACTCGGGCTGCAGGGGAGAAAGTCTTTTAAAATGCGGTCATTGCTTTATTTAATTCAGAAAAAAAATTAAAACTGAAAAAGTCTAATAGGGGAGAGAGGGTAAAGAAGATGTATGCCTTTAAATGATTCTTTGAAATAATACTAATAATAATAAATAATAATTTTAGACTAATTTTTTAAAATTGCAATTAGCTAACCGAAAAATTATTAAAGTCCACCAAGAAATGATGTCATTTTGATTTTTTCAAATAAGTTTATTGTTTTTCGAAAAATTTTGCCCAATCTGGGGATATTATTTTAATTTGTTTTGCTCGATTGGTTTGTTTTTGAGTAAAACTTTATCTAAAATAAGCCGGAGAAACAAAAAATTGCATTATTTTTTTCCAAAAACGCACTGAAAAATTAGCAAATTAAGTCGTAAACTACATTATTTCTGCCTTTTTCTAGCGTTTTAGGAGGTTTCATAACAGGCAATACAAGCCGAAAATTTCTCATACTTATCTTCGCCCTTTTGTACCAAATGTTGGAAAAAAGAGCGACCAAATTACCAAATAAATTTGTTGCTTTTTCACCTTTGTGAGATATTTAAAACTTTACTGAAGTACCAATTTAAGTACAAAACCCACACTGTTTGCTGCTTTCGAGAAGTATACAAATATTGAAAAAATAAGAAAAAAAAAATAAAAAGTTGATACGTAACGTAACTAACTAATAATAAGGGGAAAACACTGAAAGATCTATTCAAAAAACAGATGATGTACTGTAATGATATGTTTGGGTACATTACACTTGATTCACACTTAATTATATCAGCTTGAGTTAGAGGACGATAAACTTTGTAATAATAATAATAATAATAATAATATAGTTGCACATTTTTTGCCATTGCAAAATGTTTACATTTTGATAAAAGATGATTTTAAGCAAAATGAGCTGCTGAATTCAATGGATCAAACCGCATTGCTCTACGACTTTTAGTTTTCGAGTTAAGAATTTTTTTCGGTAAATAAAATTTTTCACTATAGATATTGCCTATCTTAATTTTTATGAAAAAACTTTAAAAGTTTACATTTTGTTAAAAGATGGTTTTATACGCAAAATTAGCCCCTGAATTCAATGGACGAAACCGCATTGCTCTACGACTTTTAGTTTTCGAGTTATGAATTTTTTTTGGTAAATAAAATTTTTCACTATAGATATTGCCTATCTTAATTTTTATGAAAAAACTTTAAAAGTCTACATTTTGTTAAAAGATGGTTTTATACGCAAAATGAGCCGCTAAATTCAATGGAACAAACCGCATTGCTCCACGACTTTTAGTTTTCGAGTTATGAATTTTTTTGTAAATAAAATTTTTTACAATAGATATTGCCTATCTTAATTTTTATGAAAAAACTTTAAAAGTTTACATCTTGTTAAAAGATGGTTTTATACGCAAAATGAGCCGCTGAATTCAATGGAACAAACCGCATTGCTCTACGACTTTTAGTTTTTGAGTTATGAATTTTTTTTTTAATAAAATTTTTCGCTATAGATATTGCCTATTTTAATTTTTAGCAAAAAACTTTAAAAGTTTACATCTTGTTAAAAGATGGTTTTATACGCAAAATGAGCCGCTAAATTCAATGGAACAAACCGCATTGCTCTACGACTTTTAGTTTTCGAGTTATGAATTTTTTTTGTAAATAAAATTTTTTACTATAGATATTGCCTATCTTAATTTTTATCAAAAAACTTTAAAAGTTTACATTTTGTTAAAAGATGGTTTCATACGCAAAACGAGCCGCTGAATTCAATGGAACAAACCGCATTGCTCTACGACTTTTAGTTTTTGAGTTATGAATTTTTTTTTAATAAAATTTTTCGCTATAGATATTGCTTATTTTAATTTTTAGCAAAAAACTTTAAAAGTTTACATTTCGTTAAAAGATGGTTTCATAAGCAAAATGAGCCGCTGAATTCAATGGAATAAACCGCATTGCTCTACGGCTTTTAGTTTTTGAGTTATGAATTTTTTTTGTAAATAAAATTTTTTACAATAGATATTGCCTATCTTAATTTTTATCAAAAAACTTTAAAAGTTTACATCTTGTTAAAAGATGGTTTTATACGCAAAATGAGCCGCTGAATTCAATGGAACAAACCGCATTGCTCTACGACTTTTAGTTTTTGAGTTATGAATTTTTTTTTTTAATAAAATTTTTCACTATAGATATTGCCAATCTTAATTTTTATCAAAAAACTTTAAAAGTTTACATCTTGTTAAAAGATGGTTTTATACGCAAAATGAGCCGCTGAATTCAATGGAACAAACCGCATTGCTCTACGGCTTTTAGTTTTTGAGTTATGAATTTTTTTTGGTAAATAAAATTTTCCACTATAGATATTGCATATCTTAATTTTTAGCAAAAAAATTTAAAATTTTTCATTTTATTAAAAGATGGTTTTATACGCAAAATGAGCCGCTAAATTCAATGGAACAAACCGCATTGCTCTACGACTTTTAGTTTTCGAGTTATGAATTTTTTTTGGTAAATAAAATTTTTCACTATAGATATTGCCAATCTTAATTTTTATCAAAAAACTTTAAAAGTTTACATCTTGTTAAAAGATGGTTTTATACGCAAAATGAGCCGCTGAATTCAATGGAACAAACCGCATTGCTCTACGACTTTTAGTTTTCGAGTTATAAATTTTTTTTGGTAAATAAAATTTTTTACTATAGATATTGCCTATCTTAATTTTTATCAAAAAACTTTAAGAGTTTACATTTTGTTAAAAGATGGTTTTATACGCAAAATGAGCCGCTGAATTCAATGGAACAAACCGCATTGCTCTACGACTCTTAGTTTTTGAGTTATGAATTTTTTTTGTAAATAAAATTTTTTACAATAGATATTGCCTATCTTAATTTTTATCAAAAAACTTTAAAAGTTTACATCTTGTTAAAAGATGGTTTTATACGCAAAATGAGCCGCTGAATTCAATGGAACAAACCGCATTGCTCTACGACTTTTAGTTTTTGAGTTATGAATTTTTGTGGTAAATAAAATTTTCCACTATAGATATTGCCTATCTTAATTTTTAGAAAAAAACTTTAAAAGTTTACATTTTGCTAAAAGATGGTTTTATACGCAAAATGAGCCGCTGAATTCAATGGAACACACCGCATTGCTCTACGACTTTTAGTTTTTGAGTTATGAATTTTTTTGTAAATAAAATTTTTCACAATAGATATTGCCTATCTTAATTTTTAGCAAAAAACTTTGAAAGTTTACATCTTGTTAGAAGATGGTTTTATACGCAAAATGAGCCGCTGAATTCAATGGAACAAACCGCATTGCTCTACGACTTTTAGTTTTCGAGTTATGAATTTTTTTTTTTTAATAAAATTTTTCACTATAGATATTGCCAATCTTAATTTTTATCAAAAAACTTTAAAAGTTTATATTTTGTTAAAAAATAGTTTTATACGCAAAATGAGCCGCTCAATTCAATGGAACACATTACATTGCTCTACGACTTTTAGCTTTATTCCCTTTTATTTTCTAATAATTATTGTTTATCTCATCCTTATTTTATTTTTTCCTGGCAAGAATGCTCTAAACCTCCACGTGGTTCTAGTTGGACAAATTAGTTTTACCTAATTTGACCAATTAGTGCAATCCTTAAATATAATAAATATTGTTTATTGTTTTTTACTGCCGTAAAATTATGTCGCTTGTTATTTTCATGCAAATAAAGATTTTTTTAATGCTGTTGTTTTTAAATTCTTTTTTATGTTTTGCTACAAACAGTAACCAACGCAGAAGCCATATGAAGGTAGGTGCTTTTTTTTCTATTTATCTTGTGAGGTATTGAATTTAATAATTTGAGTGCCATATATTATAACGTATTTTATATTCTTTACTTTGTATAATATTAATAACAGTCGCTTGTTGTAATTTTCATGCAAATAAAGATTTTTTAATGGTGTTGTTTTTAATTTCTTTTAAATGTTTTGCTACAAACAGTAGCCACCGTAGAAGCCACATGAAGGTAGGTGCATTTTTTTTGTTTTTTTTTCTGGTGTGAACTTGGCTGTAGAAATAGTTGGTAGAATGGTGGAGAAATGGTTTTAGCCATGGGGGTGAAAGTGGGATACGCGCATTGGCAACACGAGAGTATAGGCGAGGGGGGTTTTGCACTCCCGGGGAGATGAAAAGGGACGACCAATGACGACTGCTTATTTTAAAACAAGCGCGTATTTATTAGGGATTTCATTAAATTATATTTTTTGACGTAACAATGACATCTACGCTTGCGCGCAGATCGCACCGAAAATATCGCGCCAAAAGTGTTGTTTTGTCACTCATCGTTCAACGTGTTACCGGAAGTATGTAGCAATTATTTGTTTAATCGTTTAATCAAAGCAAAAATTCTGATTACAGTTCGTTAGTGAGTCAATTCCTGGTGTTGAGCGCCGACCAAAAAGATAAGTATCTCTTATTTTATTAATATAACCTCATCTTTTTGATTGGTGTTTCTTTCTATTTTAAAGGCATTGGTCTGGAGTGACGGATTTTTGATTTCTACTACTCAACTGAACTTTAGTCATGGCTGGTTATCGCAAATATTCCTGCAAATACCCCGGATGCACCAGTGATTATGTTCCCAACAAAGGACAGTCCAATAAGCATTTCTTCACCTTCCCTAAGAATCCAAAGCTTCAAGAATTGTGGAGGAATGCCTGCAAAATTGAGGATCCTGTAAGTTCAAAATTTTGGCGTTTTCGCTATTTAGGGTATTTCAGAATTTACTTTTAAGTTTCTTATTTGCGCTCGAGTGTGTCAGTGCACTGCATGTACCTCCTCGTGGTCGTAGCGTGGGCAACTGTTTGCTGACAGACAAGGTAAAAGTCATTGCAAAGCAGACCTTATTTTGTTTTAAGTCTCGAGCAGACAGGCAAAACATGCCAACACTGACTGATTTAATTTTTTTATAATTTTTGTATAATTAAGAAATAATACAATACTTTAATTTTTTGAAAAATTTAATTTGTTATGTTACTCAAGTGTACAATAAAAATGTTAACAAAATCTGTGTTTTATTACCCCAAAACAACTTTTTTTGTAAGTTTCATTTCAAATTTTGTTTAAAATAAATATAAAACGTTTTCATTTTGTTTAAAATGAAAATATATTTTTTTATTTTAAACAATTTGCAATGAAACTTGTAAGATAAAAATAATAAAAAACAATATAAAAGGAATTTATTCAAACGTGGCACTTTACCGTGGTAGTAACGCACTTCAGCACCAGAGGCGCTGGATTCTCGTGTTGCCAGTGATTTACTAGGGAATTATCACTTCTTAACCCTTTCTGTTCTGTGGTTTTAGCTGCATGGCGGCAGCGATTGTCTGGTCGACTCTAATGTTCATGGTGCCAGCACCGTTTTTGGTGCTATCTTCTACATTGTATTATTTTTGTATTACGCAACATGTATTTTTCTATTGATAATAATATTAATAATTAATAACGCGAGTGACGCTATGCAGAGAATATGGAACTAGAAGGATCCAGTTTTTATGTCGACATTGAGCCATAGATTATAGATATTTAGTGGCTGTAGATTGGCGACTCTGCCGTCCCCACCACAAATTGTACATTCTAGTTACTGGTAATGTCACGTAAGCGCTAGTTAAATCGCTTGGAGGGAAATTCAAACCCATCCGGTATTTGACAATTCTATCAAATATATTTGAACAAAAACACAGTTTTACACCCGACACACGAAACTTTGGGTTTTACATGTCGCATAAATCAGCATAAATCAGTGTCGGTTGTAAAAATGTGCTTTTGTTCATCCAAGTGCGTGACGCATGTGTTCAACAGACGCCTTAAGATACAATTAAGTATCGAAGGGTTGCGACAAATTTAATAGTTTCATTGATTCTGTGTTCCATCACAACCAGAGACACACCATTTTAACAGTACTCAAGTGTGAACCGTTGGAGACGGCAAACAACAAATTTTTTAAATGATTAAGACAGTAATATATTTTATCTCTCTTGATTGCTTGTCAGCGCTTCGGTGATGTTACCACTAACTAACATCCCCACTCCTGGCTTTTTTTGAAGAGTGAACACTCCCTGATTGAGCGATTGTAATTTTTGGGGAAATTTGCTGTCGTGTGAGCAAAAAATCTTAAGACGAAATTCCCTAAAAGAGGAGTTGTGTTGGTTATGTGAGTATAAATTAATCGATTGTTCACGTTAACCTATAAGAGTGTTTTCCAAGTTGTAAATTGATTGAACGATACGTTTGAAATATAATGTCGATAATAAAACAATTATCGATCGAAAAAATGGTAGATCCTCCGATGTTTTAGCGGAAAAGTCTCTGAAATTAGGGAAGCAGGAAAAAATCCGTCAACATGGCTTCTAATAACAATCAGCAGAATGGATGGTTGAGTGGCTTAGGAATGGGATTTGGGGGCGCCTTAAGTTGTGTTCCGGAACAACAGCAACAACAACAGCCAGGGGCTTCCTCAGATCCAAATCAGTTTGAACAATTAGACAGGACTAGTGTCGGCAGTAATACTCTTAAGGTTGTTCACGTAAAATGTATTGGTCACAATTCTAGTTTTATTTTTCAAACAGAGAAATCCAAAAATGGAGCTATCTAAAAACGATCTTCTTAAATTAGTCACGTATTTTGAAGGTGAGATCCAAGCTAGAGACATCGCGATTGCTACCTTGAAGGTACCCGACTCTCTTTAAGCCTTTTCTACTACTAACTTTTTTTATTTAGTCTGAGAGGTTGAAACAAGTAGTGAATGTAGGACGTTATAGACCCGCTGTGGCGTCTGATCCCTACATAGCTTTACTTAGAGACAGTATTGCCGATGGACCAAATGCAAAACCTGTTGTCAGTGAACAGGAAATGGCTGTTGCAGCTGAACAACAGTTGCAAGCACTAGAACAATTAGCGCTTCAACAAAGACGAGCTCATCAACATATGATAAATATATTAAAAGAAGCCGAAGCAAAACATAGGAAAGTCATACAAGAACTAGAAGAAGAAAAATGTAAACACGAACATGACACTGCTCAAGGTGATGATATTACTTATGGTTTAGAAATGGAGAGGACTAGGTTAAGACAAGAATTGGAAATGGAGAGGTCTGCAAGGAAAAAACTAGAAAAAGAAGTTAAAAAACAATTAGAAATGGCTGACGAAGAAAGAGCAAGACAAAAACAAATTGTTCTGCTTTTGTTGGCTGAAAGGAAAAAAATTATAGTGAAATATATCGAGGAGAGAAAAAGGAGTGAAGATTTAGCACAAGTAATTTAGCTTTAGTGTCTTAATACTGACCAATATTTGCAAAATTTTAGATATTATCTGAAGAAAAGTCAAGGATTGACAGCATGGCTGAAGGTTTAGAGGAAGAAAGCAAAAAATCACTTCAAATGGAGGCTGAACTTGAAAAACAACTACACGTTTTTGAAGCTGACAAAAAATCACTAACTCAACAACTTGCCATTAAGGAAGCTAGGTAAACAATTTTGCCTAATTAAAGATCCTCCAAGCAATCGTGTGCTATTCCACTCGCTGATCGAGTGATCAGTGAATGGCCGTTTTTTGCAGCTTAGCTGGTATGTTAATATATTATTTTTCATCTTTAGATGTCAAGAATTGGAGGCTGAATTACAAAAATTAAAAGCTGATTATGAATTATTAAAAACTCGAACTAACGTATCTTGTGATAGTGCAGCTCCTATGATTAGTAGTGTAGCTAAGGTGGTACAACCGACGGCAACTGTTTCAAGTGTTCCAGTTTCAGGCCCTAGTAATTATATAGTTTTTTTAATTATCTTTTTGCTAATCAATTATTGCAGCCACGGGCATTGCACAGTCTGTAACACCAGGCCAGGCTTTGCGTCAGACAGCAATAGCGCCCCCGGTGCAAATGGCAACAACTAAGGTAATGCCGTTCACCACCAGTGTTGCCAGACTTGATGATTTTCGTCGAAAATTTTCATTTAAACTGTGAAAACTCACGAAATTAACTCTTATTTCAGCTTATTTTGATCGATTTACTTCGTTTTTGAATCAAAAAAGCAGACGATTTTCTTTTACAAAACAAGTAGCCTTGGCTGTTCATTTTTTCAGGCAAATAAGACAAAATCACAAAATTTAGCTAGCCAAAAATGGTGTTTTTTGGAACCCTTTACTAAAATACCTTGTGCATTATTAGAAAGATATAAATGAAAACTTATAATAAGGTGAATATTAGGTGCAACTTTTTCGGGTGTGGTGGATTATAGTATATTTTTGAACTGGCAACACTGTCAAGATACGCTGATAGTAAAGTGACCTGTGACTTTGAAATTAAGTGACATTAGCTATGAAATTCAAACTTCGCAGGCCGCTTTGATAATGAATTAATGAATAAGATTGATCAGATAAAGAATTTCAGTTGATGGCAAATGCGGGCCCTTCAACGCAGCCACCAGTGACTCGATCTCAACCTAAACCAGCATTTCACGCCCAATACCAGTCGCCCTCTGCCCCCCAAACCCCTCCCAAGAAGGGGGCTGTGGCCGGGCGTGGCGTTCCTCCCCCAATTCCCCCAAACAAACCTGTCATTCCCTGCAAACAAACGCCAGCTCGACGACCGGACGGTAACGAATCCGAGAAAAAAAAAACAAGCAGTGCCGGTAATAAGGAAGCAGCGCCATCTTCCGGCGAATCAAGTCGTAGTGGCTCTCAAGGAATAGAAATCTTAGGTCAAGAGCTTGCCGATTTTCAACAAATGTTTGTTACTATGGCAACTAGCAATAATACTTAGGAATAATAATATAATTTATTTGTTGACAGGTTGGGGTCTGACGATAATCAGAATTGACCTCAGAAGTCCACTTCTTATGTGATAATTACAAAATTAAATCTATACTTGAATAGTGCATGAGTTGTTAGAGTTATTTTTTTACTTTGGCACTGCAACTTTAGCCCAGTAACTTTTCTTGGGGCGGAGCAAGACTATGAGACGGCTACGTGTACTAAATTTTAATATAAATCTCTAATTGTGACTGAAATATCTCGTTGTATCATATTTTTCGTGCGAAATTGATGTGTATTGCATTTTATTTAATTAATTATTTTTGCTTTTATATTTAGGGACAAGTATTGTTATCTTGAATTGAGCTACTTAAATTTGGTTGTATTTTTTATACAAAATAAATTTTTTTTTGGTATTATGACTCGCCTGACCATTTATGCAAACCAACAATCTACGTTTAACACTAGTTATGTTTAGAAAAGAAAAATATAAATGTAATAAATAGTAGACAAACTATCTGTACATAATGTAAAGTGTTTACTTGTACAAAGTAGTATTAAAAAGTGTGTATATGCATATATTGATAGCTTAAGTATAAGAGTAGGTACGGCGTGAACATCCCATGGATCTCACACTCAAATCTTCCTTAAAGTTACTGAACTAATTTAAGACAGTGCATTGCTACGGGTTCACTCCCGGTGATTTTTTTTAATTTGTAACTTATTTTAAGCTTATTATAGTATAATTAAATTAGCGTAACTGTAAAGGAGCTAGTCGTTAGTGTAGCTAACAGTGGTAGAAACCCGTGTCTATCACGACCATTAATGAGATTACATTAATCGTACTTCACTATGGTATTCTGTGTTTTACTGGCTCTGTGTATGATCTCAAATGTAAAGAGCACTCATACCTTGTAAGTAGGTACTAACTATTATTTACTCCCCCTCCCCTTGTTACTAATTTTAACATTAAACGAGATGATGAAATGAAACAATCATTTTAGTAGAAACCACAATGTCAAGCACCGCGACCACATTGAAGAAAATAGTCTCTCACTCAGTGATATTCTACCGCAAAAACCCAAACATTACGACAAAAATAGAGCCCCTAAACTGCAAGGACAACCAACTGTTGTCTACTTTCACGTCACTGTTCTCTCTCTTGATTCAATTAATGAGGAATCGATGGCAAGTGATGCCTAAAGTCAGGTCGTAGCTATTAGTAAATTTATTTGTAGACTTATGTCACGGATATATTCCTAGCACAAAGTTGGAGAGACCCAAGGCTCAGATTCCCGGAGAATATGAGCGAAGAGTACAGGATTTTAGACGTGGAGTGGCTCCACAATATTTGGAGACCAGACTGTTTTTTTAAAAATGCAAAAAGTGTGACCTTTCACGAAATGACTATACCAAACCACTATTTGTGGCTCTACCACGATAAAACATTGCTATACATGTCTAAGTAATAACCCGATTGGTGTTGACCTCACATAATTGAATTTTTAAGATTAACTCTTGTACTTTCATGTGCTATGAAATTTGAGTCCTATCCACATGATACTCAGATTTGTTCCATGATGATTGAAAGCTGTGCGTAACTATTCCTCCAACCAAAATATACCTGATTATAATCAGAAAGTTTTAGTATCGCACACGGATCACGACTTGGTTTTTATTTGGAACATGACTGACCCTCTTGTTGTGAATCCAACGATTGAGTTGCCGCAACTGGACATTTCTAACAATTATACAACCGATTGTACAATTGAATATTCCACAGGCAGGTCCTTACTTAGTTACACCACTTTGGTTTTTCAAGCACCAAGGTGGTGGAACTCATGGAATGCAAAAAAAACTAAATTAAAACAATAGGTAATTTCACATGTTTGGCCATTGTTTTCAACTTGAGAAGAAGGTTGGGCTACCATTTGTTTCACACGTACATCCCTTCAGCTTTGATTGTCGTAATGTCTTGGATATCCTTCTGGATTAAACCCGAAGCTATCCCGGCAAGAGTAACCCTCGGAGTTACCTCTCTACTAACTTTGGCAACTCAAAATACCCAGTCTCAACAGTCCCTTCCTCCCGTTTCCTATGTAAAAGCAATAGATGTGTGGATGTCCAGTTGTTCGGTTTTTGTGTTTTTATCACTAATGGAGTTTGCTGTCGTGAATAATTTCATGGGGCCTGTGGCAACAAAGGCCATGAAAGGGTATTCAGATGAAGATATCACTTCGCAATTTAATGAATATAGGGTACGTGAATCCAATGACTTGCCTATGTAATTTTCAGTTTTCAGGGAATTGACGAACCACGTTTTAGTACTGCCAGTCAGCCACAATACGACACTTTTTGCCATGGGAAAAACATTGCTCTCTGTATTGACCAGTTTTCGCGGTTTTTCTTCCCATTTTCGTTTATTATTCTTAATATTGTGTACTGGACGACGTTTTTGTGAAGTTCTTGAATAAAAATCTTCTTATTCTGAATGTTTTATTGGAAATATTACAAGTGTATAGCACAGCTGCTCGAATTAGTATAAGTAAAAGCACCAGAAGGAGCACGATCTTTAAATACAATAAAAATTTAAGACACTGTAAAATCGTTCAATTTATATACAACACTACAAGGCCTCTTATCACGCTGTAGAACTTTCCATAGTTCTACTAATTAACTGATATGTTGATATTGTCATTTGTAAAATTACAATCACAATTCTAACATGTTCGTTATTGTATACACACACACATTTGAGATTTAAGATGTTTGAATTTGAGTGAGATTTGCAGTTTAGAAGTCGTTTATGCCAATAGGTACCCTATAAATAAAACAATCGTTCATAAAAAAATATATACAAAATACATTCGTAAATATACAAAAATCTTACATAAAATAGAGAAATTTCAATTAAAATTTGAAGCCTGTCGGGTGATGTTAGATATACAGTGAAGTATACAAATATCAATCGTGGGAATCTGCTCATTTTATAAATGATTCAATATAATTCGAACTGTTGGTTGCATTTGATGCACGGCCGTTTAATTCATAGTAAAACAATAAATAATAATGTACGTAAAAGATTCTGAATTGTATTTCCACAACACGACACGTTGTTTTGTCTTGATACCAGTATTATTACTCTAAATAAAAGTAATTTTTCGCTTGTATAACTAGATAATTACACTGGACTATGAAACATATCACATATTCACTTTTATCAAAATTTATAACTATATATAGCACCTATGCAGCCAATGGCACAAATGCATAAAATCTCACAGCCAAATATATACATAAATTTGAAAAAAATACTGACGAAACTTACAATATTACTTTAAGAATGTAATAACTTTAAAATGGCAAATAGGTGCTACCGTGGAAGTAGATTACATAAGTTTCAATTATATACAACCATAATTACAAAAAAAATATACATTACATACATAAAATTAAAAGTATAAAAAATCATTTCCTTTGTTCAATTTGTTTGAGCTCACTCGAATAAAGTAAGGTTTAAATACTGACAAACAGAAATTCAAATTAAATATCAGTTGAGAAATTTCCTACAACGTCGTGTTCCACAAGTGCATGGAATTTTATCTTCCTCGATGGGAAATTTGTAATCGTATGTTAATTCTTCTCCACAAATGATTCTTCTTAAAGCAAAAATGATGATGTGCTTGTGACCCAAAATTTCAACGACTTTCGAATAACAATTCGGCTAAAAATAAACAAATTAATCATATTTCTCCCCGTTGAACAATAGCTTACATCACAAGAATGATTTATAAACCTGGCCGCATTTCCGGTCATGGTTGCATCAACAACCAAGTTATCGTCAATTCGAAACATGTAACAACCAATTCCTTTCGAATTATAATACTTTTCTCTTTTATCAGTCAAAACTGATCTAATAACCTGAAAGAGAGAGAGAGAGAGAGCTTTAAGTTTGGTAGATTTTTATTTTTGAAGCTTACTTCTCCTGAATATTCTATAACCATTTCTCCTGCTTCAAAATCTCTCAAACAGAATAAGCCTCGTCGGTGGATTTTTGAACGGTATACTCCTACTGAATATTTACTAGTAAGTTTCAATTGTCGGAATCGCATGGCCATTGGTAAATTATTTACAGAGCCCCTTCTGTAAACACACATAAGCAAAAACAATACAAGCATATTTCCTTTACCTTGGCACTAAATCTGAACAGAATAGACTATGTTCAGGTTTCCGGTGTTTCGACGCTAACCACCCGAACATATCGTAGGGTTCATTTCTTTTGATGTGTGGCGCACACCTCGCACTTCCGTTTGTATGCCCGACAAGCTCGTCCTCGATTTCTATACACTTTGATGGGAAATTGAACATTGGCCTATACTTCGAGCACTTGGTGGCACCTGGCAATTGCTCAATGAGATACTTAAGTCCGGAAGTCTTCAAGCCGAGAATTTGCAAACTGTTTACAATATTTGTCGAGTCTGAGGGCAAAAGCGGCATGTTGTGAGCCGCCCGTGCGTTTTGCACAGCTTCGAAAACTTTGGTCCACAAGTCCGCAATGGACGTTGATGAGTACCGGAAGCCATCCTGTGTCTCAATTGTGTAAAGTATGGACGGGACGTTCTCATTCTCCTTTTTCTCGAGCGGGAAGTGCTTTGGAGGTTCGATGGCAAGCCTCTTCTCGATTTTTTCAGGCCGGTTTTGTTTGTCACTCAGTGACAGAATGTGGAGTGGTTTTGGGGGGTTGAAGTTCGACTTAATCGGTTTTAAAGGTGCTATTTGTACTGGAGAGTTGCGATTGTTGAAATTGTTTAGTTTATACGAGGGTTCAGTGGATTTGAAGTTGCTGGCTACTTTGGGGCTGATTTGGTTAGTCATTGCAGGTATAAGAGGTTCCTCGACGTTGTTACTGACTTTGTACGAACCGTCTTGGGTCTGTTTTTGGAATACGAGTTTCAAAGGAGAGTCTTTCTTGGCTTCATTTATATCATTTTCTAATTGAGTTTCGATGAGTTTTTTGTCGGTACTCTCAATAGGGTTCTTTTTATCAAAATCGACTACTGGTTCTACGGCCTTCTCCAGGATTTTAATTTCTTTTCTAATTGCTTCAACTTTTTCTGTTGGTGTTTTAACTTTGTTTGGTTCTTTCGTCTGCATAGGTAGGACGCGACTCATTGGCCGACTCTGAGTGGTTGGTACCGGTTTAGGTGTTGGCGTAACAATATTAGTTGGTATCCCTTGTTCTGGGACAAAGGGTGCCG
Source organism: Tribolium castaneum (assembly GCF_031307605.1). NCBI lineage: Eukaryota > Metazoa > Arthropoda > Insecta > Coleoptera > Tenebrionidae > Tribolium > Tribolium castaneum. The sequence continues at coordinate 7,341,318 of NC_087403.1, read as the reverse complement.
TAGGTAGTGTTATACTGTTTGTATTAGTGACACTAATTGGTTGACTATTCGGTTTTTGAAATGAAGGTGTTGAGTATTTACACTGATTGATTTCTGTTTGTTGTAAAACATTCGTTAGTGAATTCTGAGGTACTTCGAGTGACTGCGAATTGACCAATTGTCCTGTATTTAGAAGGACAAAGCTATTCGTCCCCATATCTAATACTGGTTCTAATTTACTAGTTTGGAATACTTGTGTCGTTGTAGAATAACTGCTGTTAGCAGTTAAGACTCCTGGTACTGTTGTTGGTAAAAACTGTTGAGACTGCATTACAGTGTTCTGTACTATCGTCTCAAAACCGTAATAGACCGGTTGTACTTGTGGTGGTGTCCAACTCAATGAGCCATTCCCGTCCACAATCAATTGATTTTCCAAAACTCGTGGCTGTTGAATGATCATCGTCGGTTGAATGCCAGGCAACAAACTTATCAAATTACTGTCAGCCTGTAACTGCATCAGCGGTTGTGGGTTGATCGTTGAGTTGATTTGAGGTGCAATCGTTGTAACGTATTGTACATTTTGTCCTGATTGTTGCTGGAAGGTGTCAACAAAAGTCGGAATAAAATTACTAGATGGCAAGTGTTGAACAATCACAGGAGTCGAACTTGCTGGTATCACAATTGTTTCCTCCTCGTGGCCTCTTTTGGCAGCAATCGATCGTCTTCCTTTAAAAACCTTTGTTGGGCTTTTCGACGGCATAACACATCGATTTCCAGGTACATTAATCATCGAATTTATAATACTTGAATTATTCAATAACTTATCGGTGAGGGTAATCTGATTCTGGGGTGTTACATTAATGAGAGGAGCTACATTAGTGGAGTACGGCATGGATTGGATTGTAACTCCTGGCTGTTGAAACTCCAACTGATGAGGTTGTACAGTCGCTGGTTGAGTCACTTGGTTAATAGCGATAGTTTGGTTTATAATCGGATTAACCGACTGTGTCGGATTAACCGAAATAGTTGCGTTTGGTTGTAACGTTAGAGGTGGATTAACACAAAGAGAGACAGTCGGGTTTAGACAGAACGGTTGCGAGGTTTGTTCATTTACTGAGACAGTCGATTGCGATACTGTGAACACTTCACTACTAACTATCGGTTCGGTTATTGGTTGTTCGGTCTGAGGAATAATTATCTCCGGATTTTGAGGAACAGTAATCACTTCTGCATTTGATTTCGACGCTACGAAAGTTTGAGTATTTAAAACAGAGGTATGAATTTCGTTTTGATAAGATTCGTATGACGTGATGAGAACAGGCTGTGGAATTTCGGTGTTGACTGCTGTTTCGTTGATGTGAATTTGAGTTGTTTCAAGATTCGCATCTTGATCTTGATTCAATTCCGAATCGCTTTCGCTTGTACAAATAACTTCGCATGCGTCCAAGTGTCGTTTGTAGCTCGCCTGTGTCCGGTAAGTACATTGGCAACGTTCACACGTGACCGGTTCTTCAGACACATCCGAGTCCCATATGTTTACACTATTAACCCCTACTGGTGACCCACAATCACTCGAGCTGTCATCAAAGTTACCATCGACTTGCAGCAATTGAAAAAATAAGTTATTTTCACGCGGAGTTATTTTCCGTTTCTTAATGACTGGAGAAAAGCTGTTATCCAGTTTGCAACTGAGAGTCAGACTACACGTTTTTTGTGGGTTCTTGTTCGATTTAAACTCCTTGTCGTCAAACTCTTCCACATTTTCAACTTCCTGGTCTGATTTCTTCAATTCAGTATTACCGTTATTGTCGGAGTTGGTCGTTTCCGATTTTGAATCCATACTAATAAAATCCTCGTAAGACATGAGTTTCGGAAAAATGTCTTGCACCGAAATACCATCAAGCAGCTCGTGGGGGAGTTCCTCAAAAATTGCATCTGTGATTTCGGGTGACAAAAGATCTGCCCCGTTTTGAGGTTCCTCCTCATCGTCAAACTCAATAACATCCAGCTTTTTCTTATCTATATCCTTATGCCAAAGGAGGATTTCCTTCAATTTACGTTCAACCACTGACTTTGGAAGGGAATGATCAACGGTGAAACTCTTATCAACGTGGAGATTATTAACATGAGCGTTTAAAATCGAAGTTGATATTTTATACGAAACTAATTTCCAAGGCTCTACAGTTGACCAAAAGAGCCTAGAACAATTATAACCGACCGGAATGATAGCCTCAACAGTGTCAGACATAACTGGATTTATTTTTCCAAGATTTGTAACACAGAGTGACCCAACCACTACGTTAACTTTTTCAATTTGTGAATATTGCTCCTTTTTGTAATCAGCCAATTCCACAAAAACAGATCTACGAATATTAAACTCATGAGGTGTGACTATAACACTACTAGTCTTCGGTACTTCGTGACTACAACAAAATACAGTCTTGTCGTGCATAAAATGACATTTCGCAGTTCTCGCGCAAATGAAGTGATAAATCTCGCAACAGTTCTTGAAACAACAACCAACCGTTGCTCCTTTTTGTTTACAGTAGGAGCAACGCATTAGACGACCTCTTGAAAGTGCACTGTGGACGTTTTGGAGGGAACCATCGATTTCTTCGTAGACTTCAGAAGACCATAAAGCACAGTTTATGTGTACCCATTCATTTTGCCCGCAGTAAAGTAATCGAGATTCAAGATGGCTTAGACCATCACCTATACTTTTACAGAACGAACAATATCTCGAGTCTATTGACACGCATTCGATTTGACCACAAATGTCTTCATCAATGTTATTATTACATAAAAATCGTTGTTTCGTATTATTCCATTTCGAGTCTTCCTGAGAAATATCAAACCAAGGGAATACTGATTTAAGAATTATTCGATAGATATTTAGCAACTCATCCGATTGTGTCTGAGCTAACCCTTCTTCCATTTCTTTATGAAAGTCTTTCACTGAACTATATTCATTCGAGTTCGCTTTACGTTTAATATCTAACACAGTTAATGTCCTTGTTTGGGCGATTTTAAAATCACTGAAACTCTTCAAGGGTGCCTCATTGTCACTATTCTTATTAAAACTATTAAAATATGTAGCTAAATTCTCCTGATTGTCATCGCCGTCATTCTCACAATCACTTTTCTTACCGGTAGTTCTTGTCAACGTAACGTAATTATTTAAAAGACTTAACTTTAACATATTTTTAGCTGTTTTGTTTTTACTTAGTAACCGTAACACTCGATTGAAATTATATTTTAGTTCGGACTCTATTGATTTACGCCAAAAAGGCGGCGATTGTTTTGAACACGCACAACACAAGTATTTAACAGACTCGGGGAGATAACTTAAGATGTGATAATACTCTTCTGATAAATCCTCACAATCCGCGTGAATCCACTTTTTACATTTTGTGCATTCCATCATCTAAAAATTCACCTCGTTTACAAAAAATTAACAAAGAATGAGAATAGCACCTTTTCGTTTGTATCGATTTCTCTAAATGGTATCAAACAAACAGGACATGACCCTTTCCTCCGAAGTTTAAAGCAGGTTACACATAATGGTGAATTCCCAAAAAAAATTGTAGTGTTTAAATCTCCGCAGTCTTTACAACTTAGACATTTCGAACAAATCTAAAACATTGCGATTTTTAGCAACGATATTACAGTTCCTACTTATGGCTTTACAATTCACAGCATTAAACTTAACCACAAGTTGGCAACTACACTACTTGTTGAGGAGAAAAACAGCGATTACATTTAATTACAAAAAGTTGATCATGTGTTTACGCAACAATTCGGGTTGAATTCTTCAATTGTAAAGTAAAAGTACAATAAAACAAAAAGCTTTAAGTCTCCGTTGCCCACAAAGTGATTGATTTCGAACAAGCGTATACTACGAAGTTAATTATTCAATATCGGGTTCGTCAAGTTTTACACTCAGGCACTTTACACCTCTTAGAAGAGAGAAAAAAAAATGAAATAAGTATATTTCACTGCACTGATATCCAATCTCGCTAGGAAAAAATATATTTTTTTCTAATGATTCATTTGTACAATAAAAACGAAAAAAACCATTTGACCAAAAAATCACATCAGCTGTTTTTTACATGGATGGATCGGAAATACGAAATAAAATTATTCTGCAAAAATTTGACTTGAAAAAAATCGTTCGAATTGGATTAAAAGCCATTTTGATATTATTCATCGGAAATTTCAGTATAATTTATGAAGGACAATATTGAGTAGTAATAAATTTTCGCTACAAAAGGATCCACTACCTACCCCAATAACAGTAATGACTGCAGAAATTTTACAACTAGCGGCACGGTCCCATCGGGCGGTTTTAAAGCCAGGACCGGAACAAGCACACTAACGTGTTAAAAATGTTTTTATTAAAAAATTACATCAGATGTTCAAATTGATGACTATTTTGGTCTAAGCACAAACAAATTCTTCGTTTACAATTCGCATGAACCCTTGCCTTAAGATTTAAAGATTAACATTCCATTTAGAGTAAACAGATAAAATAAATGGTAATCCGGGCCTGAAAAATTCTTACCAGCCGCCTTAACCTTCAGACCCAACAATGATCGCGTGCCAATTTTACGACAAATGTAATAAATTTTTTAAAACCACCATCCTGATGGAGACCTTTTGTGGAAGTGATTTACAATTTTACCAAAATTCATAGGAAAAAAACTGCCCCAATATCAAAACAGAAATTAAAAATCAACGACACATTTTCTCAAAAATTTAATTAGGCACTTCGATGCACTACCTCAAAATACACCTATGGACCAAAGAACGTTGACATTAGACTATAGTTAACTAAGCGAAAGTGAAAAAACACACCATACAAGTAATCATTTTAAAAATTGGTCAAATCGTTCTTCTATACAATAAAATCACATACGATTTTTTTTAGAATTTTAGATAAATTACAAAGAGGTGAAAAGTGCCTGAGTGTAAAACTTGACGAACCCGGTATATTTTAAGTTCATCCAGGTGAATTATACATATTTATATTTTGATAAAATAAGTCTTGCGAACTAGTGATTCGTTATTTTTTTAAACCTTTAATTTCGACCTAAAGTTAGACCGGTGGTAGCATCAATTTTCATTCAGTGAAACGTTTGCAAAAAAGTTTGTGGTTAAATTCAAAACACAGAATTTGAAAACATACAAGAGATTGTCGTATGCAGAAAATGATACTCACCGTGGGTTTACCTTTGCCGGTCCAGTCTGTCTTTAGACATTCCGAATGATAAGCTTTGGAACACTTCTGACAATGGATTTTTTGCCTGTCTGCTCGATTACAAGCGTTGCAAGTGGTACATCTCGGACAGAGCCACACATTTTGTCTGTTATTATTGCTGGTGCTACTAAATGGAGGACTTCTTTCAAGACAAAAGGGGTGATATGGCTCACAACAGAGAGAACAATGTAAAAGTGCTTCGCGTCCCGCACTGCCACAAAGAAAACAAATAGCAGGCATTGGAAATTGTTGAGAGGCAATGAGACAAAATCCATTTTGCTTGACGTCATCCAAGTCGTAATGATCCCAATAATTAATTGAGATCATATTTTGGACTTCTTGTAGATTGGGTTTCTTCTCAAAGTCGGATTTGCTCTAGAATTGAGAGATGTTATTAAAGAGAAAAAAGTGCTTTTTGTTTACTCACTTCACTCAAAGACGTAAACGATGACGATGAAAGTGAAGGGAAAGACGGAAGTGACGAAGACGAAGATACGGATGAAAAAGGCACTCTATGGCTCCTGTCCCTCTTAATTTGAGAAATTAAATTTTCATTTAGTACTAATGGCACCTTTATTGATTTATCATTATCGGATTCATTTTCGCTGCATTCTACATCTTTTAAAGACTTGACTTGTGGCGGCGTTTCAACGTTTTCAGCATGCGTTGAACTCGTCTTTTGTGCTTTTTTCGGGCATTCCTCAGTTCTCTTTTTCTCGGTTTCACTCGGAAACATGGCCAGGGGCTGGCCCAAGACTATAGAAGCACTGCGACAAACGTGTTTCACTCGCGGGCCTTTCAAATCAATTTTTTGCCTCTTAATATCAGACGTTGGAGGTGCGAGAGTAGGTTGTGTGACAGGCTTAGTGTTTTTAAACCTGACAGGTCGCTGATTTACCGTTTTGTTCTGTTCAGGTTTGTTAATATTCTGAACGCTGACCTGCCATAACAAGGGCAGCGAGTTGTTGAACATAACGTCAGAGCCTTGCATGTTCATTGGAAGTAGTTGGATTAGACTGTTTTTCAAAGATTGGGGCATTTGGAAGGAGCGAAGGCACATTTTCAGCCAACAGGCAGGGCATCGGGACTTGTAGGCGCACCGTATAAGTTTCATTTGTTGACTGCGCACTATGGGGGGTACGTGACACATTCCTTGTCCCTTGTGGCAGACCAGAGTGGCACTACTTAGGTTCTTGCCGCAAGACTGCCGTTTTATCATTTTTGAGATAAATTTGCGGCATGATTCGCAGCTGTAGATGTTAAATTTACGCGCTTGCTTCACGAATCGGTAGAAACGGACGGCACCACAGACACCACAAGTCACTGTCCCTGGCGGGGAGCCGTTTGTTGCATTGCTGGAAAACGGACCTTCAGAGCCTTTGGGGGTTTGATTGTGGAGCTTCAAGCGGGCTTGACGGAGAACGACGCGCCCGTTTGAGAATGTTTTTGTTGGCGATTCTGATGCACTGTCACTTTTGTTGGTTTTCGACGGATTTTCGCTTTGTTTTATACAATGTCTTTTGTTTATGACGCGCTTTTTTAGGGTTAATGTGTCACTCAAATCCACGTTTATGAATCTTTTGTTTGGTTTTATCACACGCGATGAATGGACACTTCTTGTGGGTAATACGAATTTTCCAACGAGATTATTACTTTCTTTTGTTATTCCACTTCGACACTGGCGGAAATTTTTTATTGGAGAGTATGCATGCACTGATTTGCGATTCCTTGATGCTTTGCAATTTAATTTGCTTTTAACCGAGAGTTTGCAGGAAACACTATTTTTATTACAGAGTTTTGATATTAGACCACGTTTAGACGAATTATTGCTCATCAATGCTTTCGAACTTTGCATTTTTCGGTTCAGTCTTCTTCTCAATGACACTTTTGTATTTATAGTATTGTTTAAATTTACACTTTCACTGCTTTCTTCTACATCATTTTCGGCCTAGAATTAACAAACAGAATAATTATTTATCGTAAATCAATCAAATCTAGTTTAGGTTTGTTATTATTGCTCAAAACTGTTTATGTTTACCTGTTTGTTTTCTGCAACAGTTTCAACTGTCATAGACCTGCTAGATTCAATAATTCCCTCCGAGGTGGGTGGAAGAACATTAATTCTTTTCCTATTAACATGTTTCGATGGTTTTCCGGGAAATTTTGAACGGCCCATTTTGTTTTTTTATTTATTATTTACATTTTAAAGATAGGATAATCTACAATCAACGCATCACACATTTCACTAGTTTAGTGTTAGTGTAATCGCCCTGTCGGTAATGCAGAAAATTCAATCAACCAACAACATGATGCACATAAACTCCCCATTTTTTTGTGGAAAAATACAATTAAATCTAATTTTAAAATAACGTTTACGGCCAGTATCTTTCATAATGATGTTTTATTCAATATTTCGTACAGAACATAAGGTAATCAGTTACTACTGTTTTTATGTATGGGTTTTAGAGCAATGACCTTGAAAGCGGGAGGGAACTAACATGTTGCATAAAGGCGGGCTCTTTCAGTGAGCGGGAGATTTAAATATTCCGATGCAGGGATGGTTCCTTTTGTTGTACAATTAAAGCACGGTTAATAAATTCCATTTATGTAAATATTGATATGTAATTAATAAAAATACAATTCGATATTAACAACGCAAATAGCTTGTAATCAGGATAAACATTGTATGTTAGTGCCAAATAAATTTAATAAATATACAGCAGAATGGAGCATTTATACAATAATATAATCAATAAAAAACACTAAATTTCATTATCATTATCTAAAAATTCTACATGTGTAAAAGGAAAATAGCCAGTTTTTCCATTTAACTCCCCTTCCCACTGTCCATTTATGTTAGTCTTAGTAACAGTGATAATATCCCCGATTTCCAGTTTTAAAGCGGTTTTATCGTAAGCGTTTGGGACACGTACTTGTTTCACTCGTGCTTTCGCTGGAAGTTTTCGCTGAAATAAAATATTATTTTTCCCATTGTTTTCAAACATGAACATGTTGCTTACTTGCATCTGACTTCGTTTCATGGCAGTTTCGGCTTGTTGTTGTGTCGAACTTGTTACACTACCCCCTGAACCAGGCCTCGGAATTTCAGTAGGAGCTTGTCCTTCTTCATACTAAATAAATTGGGAGAAATAATATACAACAAAATATTTTTAAGGCGTTGATACCTTTTGTACATATGGAACAGGTATAGATCCTCTTTGTCCAGCACTATTAACGGCAGTCCACCACTGCTCTTCATCTTTTGCGACAATTGTAAGGATCTCTCCTTTTCTAAAGACTAGATCATCAGGATCCTGTAATATGATTACAATAAAACGCATGACTTGAATAAATTATAAGACAATGAGACAGACCTGACCCTCAAAATCAAATTTAGCAATAACTTTCTCTACTTTTTTAGAAGCAGGTCTAATAAGTGGTGTTGTATCTAAATAATGAAGCTTATAGAATGAAAGCAAGCTTGGTAAATCTGCAAAAATTTGATCTCCAATCCTATACTTAATTTGTTGCGATTCTTGCATTTTATTAATTATGTAATGGCTCACTTTACTGTCTTCCCTGTAATGATTCCAAGGTAAGATCATTTGTTGAACAACAAGTGAAATATACTGTACTTTACACACAATACAAAGTCTCCAACACAAGTAGCACTATCACGCACTAAGAAAACACCACCTCCCCGTTCTGCCATGAGCAAATCGGTAGCTTCTTTCCTGCTAATTGGACCAAAGTACCAGCTAAAAACAACCACCTTTAAATTTCTAACGTTAATACGATAAAAACATACCTGTCCTTATCTTCATGATCAAATGTACTAGCCATTTTCTATGGTTTGCACTATTTTTTAATACCACTTGATAATATAATAGCAACGGTTAAGCATTTTCTGAAGGTACTCCAACTTGTAATAAATAAAGACATTTACATACCTATGTACAGTCCAATATTGTTTAACGCTATTATTAATTGGCGTATTTTAACCTAATTTTTTTTCTCATATTATATTATGCATTTATGAGTCTTCTTCAAGCGACACATATTGCTGCAGTTTTTAAATGGCCTCAAATTCCGGTTAAATTACCCCAAACTTGCACCTTCACCCCTGTTTATTAAACAGACATGTCCCTACACTCTTATCAGCGGCTGCACCACACAATTGTTAAAATTTATCGCATGATACTACCGTGGTCCGTGGTATACAGTCGATCTCGGAGCAGCCAACACCAGCAGCGCCAGATATGGCCGACTGACCTGGCCTGCCTCCAAGCCTTAGGCCACAAAATATAAAAACTAACGAGAAATTCCCTTTCTAAAAATTTGGATTTCAAACACAAACGCATACAAATGGCCTTATTTCCGATACCGATTTATACCAGACTTTTCCATTGACACTACTGACAGATGCGTCTTTTGTCAAAATGACATATCGGTTCGAAATTGACAATGATAATGATAATGACAACCAAGCCACTACCAAGCCCTCTGAAATTATTTTATTATTTATTTATTTTTATTATTTTTATCGAATTTTCATTCAAAACGATTTTATAAATGAACTTATTTTAAATGTATTGAAGATGCGTCTACAAAAGGCCGTCATATTTTATTTTGTAAGTCTAAAATAATATTAAATTTTATTTTTAACACATTTATCTTACTACCTATGTACTTATCACCCTGTTGTGGGTTTGTAATCAACTAATGATTAATGAAAAATAAACAAAACAGATCAGGTATGTCGAACACGTTTGTAAGAAAAATAAGCACGTTTTTTATGGCAAGAGCATGCAAATTCACTATTTAACTTATCTACAAATATTTGTTCCTAAAATTGTATATTGAGTGAACTGTATAGTCGTTTTGATTAGAAGTTTTTTCTTCTTCTTCAGAAGGTGTTTGCCAGTTTTTGCTTAACCATATTAATCTAATTTTAAAAATCCACATTATTCAATCTATTACATTATATACAACAATAAAAATTCTTTTAAAAGGGCGCCAGTTTTCAAGGTTCGCTCTGGAGAATTTTCTTCTTCCCCGTTGGTAGTTTCGTTCTTGTGCCAACTTTACACTGACGCTAGTTAGAAATAATTTATACACAAAAGTCCTTTTTTCCGTTGTTTGGTTTATGATTAACAAAAAGTCTTATTCAATTATTTTGGATGTACAGTAAGGTTGTCATTTGATAAGATAAAGTTGAGTATTGATAAGAAAAGTGACATTACAAGTAGTGGGAGTGGTTCAATTTGATGTTTTGTTAGTATGGCTACTCTGGAGTGAGGTAGAGGTATGTAATTTTTTCAGTCATGAACTAATGACTGTTCAGTGGTGATTCATCGTCACAGTTTATTGCAGTTGAGTGTCTGGAATTTTTACTTAAAGTAAAATCTCTGTGTGTGATAGGAGGGAAGAATCTTGGGAAAAATAGGTAGGTAATTTTAAATTTTTTCAAGTGGTATTATTTTATAGCAAAGCGTAAACAGAGAACACCTAATAAACTTAACAAAAGGAATTGGATAAGCAATTAAGACATAAATCTCATTACTCATCTGTTTTTAATAATTTCTCTCGATTTCTCGATTGCTTTTAAATATTAATGAAAATAAAAAATGTGACTTTATTTAAAATTTATAATTCGCTACGCTACATAGGTGTCTCAATATTAAAAAAAAAACACTAAAACCAAGAGTAAAAATTTATTAAAACCGTTTTAACTTTAATCTAGTTTTTTTGGAACTTTTTTTTTCTGTGGTTGTAGATCTGGCATAATGAATGATCATTTTGGGTTAAAGTGGGACCCGAAGAATTTAGAAATAAGGACAATGTCAGTTGAAAAGACATTGGAGCCTTTGGTTTTACAAGTCACGACTCTTGTAAATACCAAAGGCCCCAGCAAAAAGAAAAAGGGCAAGTCGAAGAGAGCTAACGCTCTTGTCAGCACCGTGGAGAAGGCCACGGAGAATTTTATCGAAAAAGGCGAACAAATCGCTTACGAAAACCCCGACATAACCCAAGAAATGCTCTCTGCTGTTGAGGAAGTTCGCAAAACCGGTAACGCGATGAGTATCGCCGCTCGTGAATTCTCTGAAGACCCTTGTTCCTCCCTGAAACGGGGCAATATGGTGCGTGCTGCACGAAATCTTCTTTCCGCTGTAACCCGTCTTTTGATTTTGGCTGACATGGTCGATGTTCATCTCTTGCTCAAATCGCTTCACGTCGTCGAGAACGATATCGAAAAACTGAAAAATGCGTCAAGTCAAGGCGAACTTTTAGATAATATCAAGGCCTTTGGCCAGAATGCCAACGAACTGATGAATCAGGCAGCTAAGCGCCAACAGGAGTTGAAGGATCCTCAGCTGAGAGATGATTTAGCTGCTGCTCGTGCTGTACTTAAGAAACATTCCACTATGTTACTGACAGCTTCAAAAGTCTACGTCCGTCATCCGGAGTTGGCAGCTGCGAAAGCTAACCGTGATTATGTGCTGAAGCAAGTTTGTGAAGCTGTTAATACGATCAATGACGTCGCTCAAGGAAGGACACCGCAGCCGGCTACAGGCCCATACGATGGTCCTGGAGAATTAGCTGCAGCTCTGGATGACTTTGACGATCATATGGTTATGGAGCCGTTGGCTTACAACGAGGTTCACACGAGACCGTCTCTGGAGGAACGTTTGGAGAGTATCATTAGTGGTGCAGCTCTTATGGCCGACTCCAGCTGCACCCGAGACGAAAGAAGGGAACGCATAGTTGCCGAATGTAATGCTGTCCGTCAAGCACTTCAGGACTTGCTTTCTGAGTACATGTCAAACATCGGCAATAAGGAAAAGAGCGAAAGTTTGAATCGAGCCATCGACAATATGGGCCGCAAAACTCGCGATCTGAGACGGCAGTTGCGCAAAGCTGTCGTCGACCACGTTTCTGACAGTTTTCTCGAAACAAACGTTCCTCTCTTGGTTTTGATCAAAGCCGCTCAAAATGGTAACGAGAAGGAAGTCGAGGAGTTTGCCGTTATGTTCACTGAACACTCGAATAAGCTCGTCGAAGTTGCCAACTTGGTGTGCAGTATGTCAAATAACGAGGACGGTGTCAAAATGGTTCGCTACGCAGCGGCACAGATTGACAACCTCTGTCCGGAAGTAATCAACGCTGCTAGGATTCTAGCAGCGCGACCACGTAGCAAAGTTGCTCAAGAAAACATGGACGCTTTTAAACAATCATGGGAGAATCAAGTCCGGATTTTGACTGAAGCAGTTGACGATATTACAACAATTGATGACTTTTTGGCTGTATCGGAAAATCATATTCTAGAAGATGTAAATAAGTGTGTGTTGGCGTTGCAAGAAGGCGATGCCGATACCTTGGACAGAACTGCAGGAGGTATTAGAGGGCGCTCAAATCGTGTCTGTAATGTTGTCACTGCTGAAATGGATAATTATGAACCTTGTATTTACACTAAGCGCGTTTTGGAAGCCGTTAAAGTATTAAACGATCAAGTGATGCCCAAATTTAGTCAAAGGGTCCAAGTTGCCGTTCAAGCTTTGTCTAGCGTTCCCACCAAAGAGGTTGACGAGAATGATTTTATTGACGCATCACGATTGGTGTACGATGGAGTGCGTGAAATTAGAAGAGCCGTCCTGATGAATAGAGTAAGATGAAAACAAAAAACGTGTTATCAAGACTTGTTACAATTTGTTATAGGCTGATGAAGATTTGGACCCCGAAGATGTAGAATTGGATGAAAATTATACATTAGAAACCCGTAGCAAATGTACGTTATAGTTTTTTTTATTATTTTAAAGAATTCATTTTTATCTTTTTGTAGCGAGTGCTCACACTGGCGAACATGGTGTGGATGAATATCCTGACATCAGTGGTATTACCACGGCTAGAGTAGGTTAAGTAACATTTTACAACCACAATTTATCTCTTTTTTATAGGAAGCTATGGGGAAAATGCCTGAGGAGGACAAACAAAAAATCCTCCAACAGGTAGAATATTTCCGTAGCGAAAAACTCAAATTTGACAGAGAAGTCGCCAAGTGGGACGATACCGGTAATGATATTATCGTTTTGGCTAAACATATGTGCATGATTATGATGGAGATGACGGATTTTACACGGTATGTTAAATCACGGCAACTTGTTTTTTTTCTGATGGTTTAGTTTAGTGGACGTGGACCTCTGAAAACTACAATGGACGTCATAAACGCGGCGAAAAAAATTTCAGAAGCCGGAACAAAATTGGACAAATTGACACGTCAAATTGCCGAGCAATGTCCGGAGAGTTCTACCAAGAAAGATCTTTTGGCCTATTTGCAACGTATTGCTTTATATTGCCACCAAATGAACATTACGTCGAAAGTTAAGGCTGATGTTCAGAATATAAGTGGAGAATTGATCGTTTCAGGGCTTGACAGCGCCACTTCGCTCATTCAAGCTGCAAAGAATCTCATGAATGCTGTAGTATTGACTGTAAAGGCGTCATATGTAGCATCCACCAAATATCCGCGGCAAGGGACCATTTCGGTACGTATTTTTGGTTAAGGGTTATTTGTATTGAAATGTTGTATTTAGTCGCCAATTGTCGTCTGGAAGATGAAAGCACCGGAAAAGAAACCGCTAGTAAGACCTGAAAAGCCTGAAGAAGTTCGGGCTAAAGTCCGTAAAGGGTCGCAAAAGAAGGTGCAGAATCCTATACATGCGCTTTCTGAATTCCAAAGCCCAACAGAATCAATTTAAGTATTTTTTGTAAAATTTATACATTTTTATGAATTTCTTTTTCCAATTTTTGCCGTAAAAGATCATTTTTTTATTTTTTGTTATTTATTAATGTTACGTCGTTGCCAACAAGAATTTATGTATTTATGTGGGTAGGAGCACTATTTGCACTGTGGGAAATATAAGCAATCATGAAAAGTTTTACATGTTTGTAACCATTCTATTTTTGTTATTTTTCTAATGATAAATGTTCTGAAAATTAATAAAGAAAGTGTGGCTTCCAATATTTGGATATGCTTAAGTTAATTCTAAGTTTACTTTGCAAGAACTATTACAACTTGCGTGCTTACATAAGTGGTAATAAACATCATTTTTACATAATTCGGTGCTTTTTTCGCTACCCTTTTTCTCGAAAATAACGATTTTCTTGCTAAGATTACAAAGTTATAAATCGGATACAGCGGAAAATTGGAATCAAGTTTATATAGCAAGTGGGAGTTAACAACGGGTTTCGGGTGAAAATTGAACATAAAACGAGTGAAATATGAGCAATTTTCCTTTGCTTTACGATTTACACCTAAACATAGGCATCGCTATTTTCAACATCCGTGTAACAAAAGCACAATTTACAATGTCATTAACATTATCGATCGGAGTTTGGAAGCGACTGAAAGGTGAATGTTGCACAAGCCGATTAATAAAACTAGATTTATTTGATAATATATTTATTTAATTAGAAATTCTACCTCACAACTTAATTGTGTCATGATTATATGTATATATAATATATATATTTATTTATTAAAAAACATTTGATATGTATACATAATGAACCAGCCTTTTATGTAAAATATTTCAATCCAGATAACCTTCGATAGAGAATTCGGCGCACACAGAACACAAACATCTTCACTACCAGTCGAAAAAATATATCTTAATATCTCGTGCAGATGTGATTGTGCGGACGTTTAAGTCAAAAGACGTACCTATAGCGTGTAGTTGGCAAATGTCAGGTCGTTATCTCAGCTTAAAGGTGCGTCTTTCGCCACTTACTAATGATATGTACAGAGAAATCACAATATTTGCATAATTTGCAATGGCAAAATGGACTTCCAGTTGGCGGCAGGGGGCGCGTCAGGCCCTTTAAACGCGCAAAACCTGGCGCCAGTTGGAATTCCACGCAGATTGCCATAATTTCACACACAACATTATCTAAAAATCGCTGATATAAACAATGCAAAGGGAATCTGCAGTGTCGTCCTGCACCATGTACGACAAAGAGGTTCGGAGAAGACCTTTGCATTGGTCCTAGCATTGACGAGAGCATTGATTTGAGGGGCTGCCGGACCGGCCGGTATTTTTTTCATACACCTCGCGATGTACTTGATTAGTGCCACACTAATTGTATTGGGAGTCATTTTTATTATCTTAAAGTGATCACAATTATTACCTATACAGTTTGAACGATCAAGTATATCACTCAACGCAAGTGTCGACTTGCGTTTTGTGCATTAAATTGATTAAAAACATCCAGAGAGATTGAAACATTGTAAGAAACTATACGTTGTAGTTTGTGATCACACCTTTTATATTATTTAAATCTAAGATATATTCCCTAGTTTAAAAACTAATGATATGTGATGTGATGTATCCAAAGTATACCTTGGTGCTTGATATGTATTCATAAGTCTGGTTGCTTGGCCGTTGCTTTTGTGATTATCTTCCCTCTGAGACAGTTGAGGGGGATTTTTGAAGAAGGGGGCTGGTGGGGACGGATTTGCGGACTCTGCTGCTTACGAAGATAGACAGACAGATTTAGTAAGGAAGGTAAGAATAAAAGGACTTGCTTAAAGGCAAGTGTGGTTGGGGGTGGGCAAAGAAGACAGCAGCAGGGTCTGGTATAGTTCAGTCTAAAAAGCCAGTATTCACCAACTTCTCCAAGAAAAACTTTACGTCCCCTAGTTCCGAATCCTTGATCCCGAGCGACTTCAGCATCCCCAAATCTCCATTTTCAACAGCCATAAATACTGAACGTAAATGTTCTAAATCAGATCGCATTAAATGAAGTGCTGCTCCAAAATCCTCAATCGTTTGTGACTCTATCAAAAATAAAAAGACATGTTCCAAAAACCCAAAAAAGCCTAAGACTCACCTGATAACGCAATCGCAACTTTATCAACTCCCCCAAGAGGTTTCAATGCATCGCGTGCTTTATTCCCAAATAACTTTTCCAAGTAGTTTGGTCCGTGACTTGCTAATAACGATTTTAGAAAACTTCCAGTTTCTTCAACTGGTGGCCGTTTTGCAGCTGTACATAAGCGGGAATCCTCGTCGTATCCATCGGGACAATCAGGAGCTCCGTCGCAAAGATACTGGATTGATATACAGTTTCCGTCCCCAGGACACTTGAAAGGCTCATAAGGGTGGCATGCGTCTCCTAAAATCACCAGAAAAATAATAAGTGCATAGCGATGACATTATTGATCGGTTAAGTGCGACTCTTTCTGAAAAGAACTTACCATTGCGTTTAGAACTGATATGTCCATAAAGTCTACTAAGGTCTATTGCCATAACGGCATAAGGAAACGACGCACATACAGCCACCACTAATGTGACCAGCAGTAAGGGGTGCGGCGAGAACGCCACCCTAACCATGGCTGGTGCTCAACTACTGGGGACGGAGAAGACACAGCTTACAATAGCACCCTCCTCGTTGCCTAGTATTATTTTATACTGGGAAACCGGTACGTACCTGCGTAACGGTTCCACACCAATCCGATTTTCCTTCGCGCGCACACACCCACCAGCTGTTGATTCAATCAATATATACCTAATATCAACTACTTGCTCCACTAATGCCTCTATATCACATTTAACGTGACTCTCTTTCCTAGAAGGGCATGACGTTTTATAATTCATCATTCATCACTGTGGTGGATAGAAGCCCAATGGACACATCCTTTTTAAACATATAAACTCACCCCCGATCAATATGACCCTTTCTTCCCATTCTATTCAATGATTAACAAAGAAAGATGAGTTTTTCATCTCCCAGTCATTTCATTTTTCCCTTTGTGTTCAACAAAAAAAACCCTCAAGCAATTACGTTAATTAGTTTGGTTTAATCTTCTAAAACCGACATTTAATTAAATTTTCAACAACGTATGTTTGAATATTGACCGCAATTTATTTTTTGTGTGTCTGACATTTAACAAATTAATTTTATCTTTGTAAAAGGGTACACTGTGGTCGATGCTAATTACGGGAATTTTCCATCAATGTTTTTATTCTCGTGTAGATATTTCATGTCTTTTCCCTTCCAGTTGAAATAAATAATAAAATTACCCGATATAGTTAAAATTTCTAGGTCAGCAACGCCAGAATTGGCAAAAATTTCTCAAGCTCAGAAAATGTATCAAAATCAGTTCGTTATACCCGATAACAGCTACAGAAAAACAAGTCTTGTCATAAAAAATAAATTTATCATTCATATCCGGAAGTTTGTTATAAGCGCGGGTTTGTTATAACTGGATTCCTCTGTATTTGGAATAAGATGTGGAAAAACGCGTTAAATAAATAAAGCGACATAAATATTAATAAAATAAATAAAGATTAAGAACCACTGGTCTAGACAAACCGTGATTTATATACTGCGACACAAGAACCTTTTTTTAAATGCGGAAACGATTAACGTATGCTTTATCAATGGAAAAATTAATAAACATCATTTTATGAATAAAACAGAGATTTTTTTCTGACCTGACCTAATAATGTTGGCTATCGCCGGTTTCACTTAGGTCCGCTGAATAATAAATAAATACAGTACAAACCATAATTACTTATAAAAATTCATAATTAAGTAGTATTTAAGTAATGAAAGAGTAAAAAGGTGTTAACTGCTTTTTTACATAACTACTACAAAACAATGAAGAATGCACGGAATCTACTTTTTTTTTCGAATTGCGTGCGTTTCCTGGGCAGCCATTTTTGAAACTCACCTTCTTCATTTTCGATTAAGACAAAACATGAATTACTCTTATTTTACAGTTGTACTTAGTTACTCACAATATTGAGTAAAATGAGTAAAAATTTGTCTCGAAACGTTTATTTTGCTTTTTCGTTTTTTCTGCTTGTGGGTTTCCCACAATGCCACAAAGGTGGCAGCAGTGCATAGTCAGTTACAGTGGGAGTGGTTTAATATGTTTACGTTTGATGCTCGAGTGGAGTGTTTGTGTTGTGTTAATTTAAATTGGGTGTGACATGCACGAAATGTAAGTCTTTTTTAATCAAAATTCGCATATTCCTCTATTACAGAATTTGTAGGATAAATTCATGGCGACCTGTACACTGAACCTTTGATAATTCCACATTTAATGCCATTAAAACACAGCACTGCTGCATAACACCTGTGAAGTGATTTCGTCCAAATTTGTATAAAAACATATCGGCAAAATGGTGATATTAACTTCGTGTTGGTCCCCATGTATTTGGACCAACGATTTGAAGACAAGTTGCAAAGTTATTGCCTTTTACACAGTTGCAATGAGTATTGTTGTTATGACTTTTATTGTTTTTGACATGTCGGGGGGCGACTCCACACAATTATATAATCCACTGTTTGAAGCAGATATTCGTTACTGTAAGTAAATTCGTTAAATTACTTCAATTAATTTGAAGCCATAATTGAGGTTAAGTCGTGGACGTTTGAAAAATGGCGGACTTCATAAATGGCTCCAAATAATTTTTTTATCCATTTATTCACTTGTATTTATTAAATATTTTATTACTAGCAATGCAAGTTGTTGGAACATGTTCCATGATTTTCTTCTCATCACTTATAATCTCAACTATCCTTTTGGTTGTTGGTTTACATAAGATGAACCGTGGTATGATGCTACCCTGGTTAATTGAATTTGGAATCGTTGTTTTATTCCAGTTAGTTTTTGGGCTATGGTTGCTGGGCGGCTATTACATTTATGTAAGAAAAAACTGCTTTTCTGTATTTAAATGTAAACAAAAATTTTTTTTTGCAGCTTGAAACTGTTTTACATACATTTGTAATTTGGTCCTGGATGACTTACAATGTAAAAAATACATTTCTAAGAGTTACACATCTTTGATTGATTTTTTTCAGGGTTACTGTTGGTTGGTGGTGTACTCCCAGTACCAGGTTTTTGAGGAAATGCAATCTCCAAATATCGAATTACTGTGGCCCTAAAAGGTGTCTTGAGATTTTTTATACATTTTTTTTATTTTTCGTAGTAAGCACTCTGTTAACGACAATAAATGATTTTTATATTATTTTTATACAGCGTTTATTATACACCTCTTATCAAAATAAATATTCAGAAAAATATATGTATTTTTTTAACCAGTTGCCTCCACAACGTTGATATCTGACAAAAACATTCATTTAAAAAGTGCTCTTGTTAGTATTTTATCAAAGGAGAATTTTTTAGTGACCTGGAAAATAAAAAACGCTACGAAAAAAATTCAACTGATTAGCTGTTTATGCTGAGTAATTCCACACAAAAGAAAAAATTAAATTAGATTAAAAGTTCGAAGCAGTGGATTTTAATTCTATTATAAAAATAACCAACGTTGTATTGGCAGAAAGGAAAAAAAGTCGCCCTTAAACCCCTATAGAGTGGCTATATATTTACATACGTATAAATTCCGGATAAGTTATTCGTTATTCGACTCGAGAACCAAAAAAATCTACAAGATAATTTGGTTAAGATCCGGGCATAATGATCGGCTTACGTATACACGTGCCTTTTCTTATTTTTTTTCTCGAGAAAATCGTGTGTCCAGAATCATTAACACTGAGTAATATTGTAGCATTTACAAGTGAGATAAACGAAAATAAAGAAATATTTATTAAATAAATGTTCTTATTTCCCGAGTCCCCGATTAATTTTATTGCAGTTGCGAAAAGTTTAAATATACTTCCAACGTTGCGATAATTTTAAATATAGCTCAAACTATTGATCTTCAATGGAAAAAAATACTTTAGACTACATGATTCTCCTTTTTTCTGAATGACATTGTACTCATATCCGTACAAAACTGTTACTATTTTTGTTACCGTTATCTTTATCCCTGTCAATAAACTTTTCTGTTCATTGATAGCGCATTTGAACTTGTATTTATAAATTAGAAATTAACAGAATTTACGCAGTATCGTCCGAATAAAGAAATTGTTTTTGATGGGAGCACCCCTCTTAAATTACTGAGAATAATTAAGAAATTAATAACTGCAGCAGGCATTGCTCTTTGTCAAAAAAATGAAATGGGTTTATCTACAAGTGTCTTAGTAACAAGAAATGTTAGACTCGCATTAATTATCCAGCTGTAAAATATAATTACGACATAATCATACTAAACGTTTAGAAAATTTATATAACTACTTCACTAAATTGCCTGGTTTCTTTATCGTACACTTTCTGCCATTTAATTTTATTGTAGAGCCTATACCAATTTATTTCGAGTAATTCGAAGTGATGTAAATAATCGTGTGAGTATTATTCGTAATAATATTTATGTGTTCACACACATGTCATTCATACGGGTTCAAGTTATGACTAATATAAAGTTACATGCTCTTCTAAAACCTTTTACAACCGCAGTTTCGATCGTATTTATTTATATATTTATTTGGGGTGACCAGAGGGTTGAACCCGACATGACCTTTATTTTTTTTTCATTGTCTAGTACCGGTGTATAGTGTAGTAATTTAATTAATGACATCATTCATATTTTGTAACGTAACTTTCGCACTTTTGTTGATTTTTTAATTATCTTGTTTTGACAGATCGAACAAAAGTGAACGTTCTGTTGTAAGAGAACACCTACAACTTGTTAAAGCACTCTTCTCGCAATATCTTTAATTACCAGCCAGTCAGATAATTGAAGGCTTGGAATTATAATTAGTTTTGAAAAAGTTTTTGGTTTCTTCGCATTGGGAGTGGCCGCAGAGAAATATCGTTACCTTACCTATTTGGTCGAAGTATTTGGTGCAGGAAAAACCGCATGTTTTCTGTGTATTTAATTCTGAGCAAAACCACCTGTACATGGTCTGACTCATCCATTACCTACATTCTCCAGTGATCAACTGATCATGTAGGTCTACATGGATTGCAAGACAAACCTGAAATTTGAAAGTTACTGTAAAATCGAAGAATGTAGGAGTTCGAATCTATTAAAATTTCTGGATTATTTTATCCGACCAGATGGTGGAAAATGAGTGTCAAAAATGCTTCCGGTTTATGTTATTGCGTCCTGTTTTGGTGAAGCGAACGGTTTTTGAGTCACTTAACAATAAATAAAGGCCATTATCTTGTGTCAAATATTGATGTTTATTGGGAGGATTATGCATCGTAAAGCTTTGGGCCTTTTTATGGTAGCAGGTAGAAGGTTCTTCGTTTCATACAATGGACACTAAATAGGCGACAAATAAATTGTTGAAATTCTTCTCTGAAATAAATTATAGATAGGTGAGTGTGCGTGCGTGAAATCTAATCAGAAAAATTTCATCACAATAACGGGCGAACATTGAATAAGAGTAAAAAACTTGTTCGTGCGTGAATTATTTAAATAATTGTGCGATAAAAGATGGAGGGTTTGGAGCCGCTTTTATAGAAATGCTGTTCTCTCCTTAAGTATGTGTGTTTGTGAAAACAAACGTTTTATGGTATTCGAGTTGTATACATCATTTCTGTAGAATATGCAGCTGGAATAAATTCATTCATTGTGGCTGGGAGGTTGATGGGAATACTAAAATAACTAAATAAGTTTTCAGTGTTGAATGAATGTGCCCGCTGGTGCTGGTTAAGTCGACTTTCACTTCATGTCTTAAGTGATATATTATTATGAAATTGTCAAAGATGTTTCATGTGTGTTGTAACATGAAAGTCAAAGTGCTTGAGCGTTGTTTTTAGGGAACAGGTGGTGTACATGCTGCATCTCCTGTGGCAGTCGTGGCCCACCACTGTTCTTATTCTATATATTTCACTTCAAATATTTCCATCCTGTTTCCCTTCCCAGCCTCCCACTTCAACATTCAACTTTGCCCACTTTGCCAGTTGCCACTTTTGTATTCTGTGTTTTTATTGTTAGTTGTGCGGTTGTCTGCTGGTGGTACGTCACTTGTTTGTTTAGTCAGTTAGTCGAAGATAATACAGAGTTTGGTCGGTGACGAATTCGGTTGGTGCGTAACAGCACTACGTTTAGCTTGATGGGAATGCGGTTTGTGGCTGCACTGACTCAGAATGCTCGTGTTTTTACCAGTGCCAAGTACCAAGTGCCAAAATTTACAAATCTGTGAAACCCACAAACTCCAAGACACTTAGTAAGTACGCACATGCAGCTCGCCAACGGTTCGCATTGATCATTTGTGGGTACTCTAGGTGATGTACCGCGAGATTGGCTCATTTCGCTTTTATAACTTGTTCCTGAACCGTTGTTACACAATTATGTATTTTAGATAACAACGGTTCATGTAGCTAGATGTATGCCTACTGGTTGTTTCTACATTTTTTGAAATTAATATTATATTGGTTGCTTATAAAACTTTAAATATGAAGTAAATACATAATAATATAATCGCTTTTCTGATAAGCTACTCGAGGTTAACATCATTTTTCTTCTAACTCGAAACCGCATATTTTATTCTTCTATGTATGATGACTTGACTAACACACAAAAAACACTGAATACGTGAACAAAACAAATTAAAAATAAATTATACATGTAGTCACTGTAGTATGCGAGGCTTGAGTAAATAATTAATGTAAATATTTCATTAGGTGCTCGTAAAATTTCTTGGCAAATAAAAACATCCTGAAGGATATCGTCGTCAAATGTCATTTTGAATCGCCTTATCTTAGAAACCGTTGATTGAAGGGGAAAATCAAAATTATTTTGCGTTAATTGTTTGATGAATCCACAACACAAAAATGTCCCTACTACACGGTTTTTAATTAAATGAAATAGTTTCCTGATGTTTAAACGGAAATGGTTTTGGAAAACATATTTCAAATTGCATTATTGGTTTTCTTATCAGAACTCAAACCGGAAACATATTGCTACGTACATTTTATTACCAAATCGTCAAGTATTTACCTAGTGGATAGTCGGGAGTGCAAATCGATAAATTATCGCAATACGTGCCTGTGTGTTGCATTTTGATAATACCCTTATATGTTGTGCGCATTTTGGGATTATTTTTTAATATTTTCTTTTAAAGATTAAATATGGGAAAAGTTTATACCGAAAGCCGTCTTTTATGTGTTATTATAAGAAGCTTTATTTCATAACAATAATTTTTGGTAATCGCATCGGGATGCCACATTTGTAATGTAATTGACAATAATTGCAATAACAAACAACATAGAAAATCGCTTTTATAAGATTACAAATAATTTGTTTTGACTCGGCGTGATATTGTAAACTTCACAATTTCCGGCCTATTTCCAATAAAAATAAATCGAAGCAAATTAAACAATTAAGTGTTAATAATATTGATTACACTGTTGTAACATTCGAATCCTTGACATTGATATACCAAGTACGTGTACATAATGTTATACAATTATCTGTTGTGAGATCAATTAAATGTTAAAAATGTGGCAAAAATTTTGTTGTAGCTTGTGGCAAGTACTTGGACTTTCCAATCTCATTTCGAATGTCACGTTTTTTGTATGACATTGACTTTACATAGCATTGAAATATGTGAGTTCCTCTTTTGAATAAATATTTTCTTTTATTTGTCTAATTGACCTGACGTCAAAATTGTAAATGTTTGATTATAAAAAAGGTCGATTTCTAATTCATTTTGAAACCTGTTGGAAAAGGTGCTAAATTATGTCATGGGTCTAAAATAGCAAAGCGTAATATACACAAAAAATAGCACCTCTGACTTTGTAGATATTTATTATCCGGCGTTTTTATTTAGAAAGAGTGAGAGCCTATTACGCTAATTGGGTTTACTTAGAGTGAGTGGTTGTAGGTGATATTTTTGACGATGCATTTATATTTCTGTTAGTTATTAGCATAAGCATAATTTTTAACTCTTAGCGCATACAATTGCATTGTGTCATTATTGCAATCATTTAATTTGTTCCAGGTAGAGACCATGTCTCAGAAGGTTCTTTTACTGTGGTGAGGAAAGAGGGAGATGAGCTTATATGATCCGTATCAAGAGCTAGAGCTCTATTTGGAACGTGCTAAAGTAAGTACTTAATTTTCTTAAAAATGTGTGCACTATTTGTTTACTACATACCCTTTTAATTAGCTTAAGTTTAGTAAATGTGTCATCAATTAACATTCTCTCGGAACGAAATGTCTCAGTGGGTGGATGTTACTCAAGATACGTTTCAACGTGATATCATTTATTTAATATGCATTACAATTAAGATGTTCGATAAAACTACTTTACACTAATTGTTCGTCTATGGAAAATCAACATTTTTTTCATTTCGATCGTGCTTTATTCCATTGGTAAAATACTGTAGGTCCCCCAACCCCTGAACGAAGCTTCGTTTCTTGATCAAATTTTTCCAAAACAATTTCCGTTCCTCGTCCGAATTTTTTTTGCCTCGTGTTACATAAAACGGTTCATTGTCATTTATATCGTTATCATCTCGACGCACCAAAATCCAGTGCGGTTCTTCAGCAAACAATTTACTCCTGGTATAAGTTGGGTCCTTTTTACCTCGATTAGCCCAAAACGGACCAAATTCCTCTTGTCCTGACGCCCGTTTCACACAATTGCCAATTGAACACGACACGTCGTCATCGTTTTGCTCCAGGATGAACGGCTCCTCGAACGAGAAGCGGTCGTTTCGTTTTCTTGGCTCTTCAGCCTGAAAAATTACAATTAGAACTTTGCTTAAAACACTGAGTTTTAATCACGTGTACGCCCGTTAGAGTTAGTACAAGTAGCCATTTTATCGAAACGTGCATTGTGTTTGGCCCTTAGAAATATTCTACTGACCAGGGATGGCCACTTCCTCTTAAATATACTCCTGGAGATCCTCTAGAGCTCGCAAGGTAATACGGCCTCCGGTCAGTGCGGATTAGCCAAGGGAGTATGGGAATTTATTAATGTTCTGTCACTCACAACGTCGTTGTTTCGTTTCTGATGTCCTTTTTTTAATTTTTGTTAGATTCGTAGCTTGTGCAGAATGAAAATACACAAAAGTGCTATTTAGTTGAAACTCCCTGTTTAATCCAGCTTTGTCCCATACAAGCTTAAAAAAGAATAAGACTAACAGCGCTGAGCTACAATATGAAATACTCCGTTTTTTTGTTTATTGTAGTACTTTAATTACTAATTTACGACTATTTTAAATAACGAAATGTGGTCTAAAAATCTACTATAGTAATAAACATTGAAATGTAAATGAGTCACCTACCACATCGATGAATGAAAAATAATGAAATATATGTAGCTTCATTCAGAAACGTATTAATAAAATTTTACATGTCCACAAACTTTTGTATCCATTTAGAATGACGTAACGAAGAGTTGTAGCCAAATTACACCCACATGAAATTAGCATTTTTTTGCATTCAATTGGCAATAATTTAAAAATTATAGGACCCAACCTATAAACGGCTATCTATGACTTTTTGATTAATTTCTATTTGGTTTCGTAATTTTTTTTAACATTTACTTATTTCGTAGTTTTTTTTATTGATTAAAACTGATTTTTGTTAGTAGCCAAGTTACGTAAATAAATATTTTTTTTTAATTTTTAGAACGAAATAACCCAAGTTTTTGAAAATGGAACACATGAGCCTGCAAAAAATCCAGTTCCCGAGGAGGATATTATTAAAAACGAGAATAAAACGGACTACGAGCTGGACCCTTTTCTTTTCCAATTTAACGCGACCATAAAGTCAGATTTGTCCGAATTGTTGTCAAGGTATTCGGAAAAGCAAACTGGAAATGAGGTCAATTATACCAGTGTCAATAATATAGTCAACAGTAACACCGATTACCTCAATTCTAATGTTGAAAATTTATCTATTCTAAATAAAGACAGTGATTTATGTAACCGCTATGGCGAAGAGAAAAAAACTGTTAATCAAGATTCATTGCTAGGTTCTGTGAGTCGTTGAAGAGAAGGAAAGCTTTTGGTATATTGCTGGTTTTAGATTGCTATTGGTGATTACAGTCATACAAATGTGGCAACGCAAACATCTCCTTCGCTCTCGCCAACTTCGACGAATTTAACATGGGCGTCCGAGTGTTCATCATCTCCTTGCTTAACTTGTATGTCCGACAACGATCTGATCGATGACGACTCCCATTCAGCGTCGTCTGCTGATGGCAAGGGACAACTGTCCACTTGGAGCTACAAACCGAATTGGCATCAGATCCTAAGTACGAAGTCTTCTTCAGCACCTGTTTTGAAGAAGGTGCCCATCAAGGTTAGTTAGTTGTAATCATGCGTACGCGCGCCTTTGAGCTTATTATCCACATGAGTAGTCATGCATAAATGATTCTGTATTCTCAGGTGAGCAAACAATCCCGATCACAGTCGGACCGACACCTGGCTGGTGAGTACATGCAATATGTCCATCCGTATCAAAGAATACAAGTTCTTCCGTAGTCTCAGTGTTAAAGTAAATGACAACTGGCCGGTGCGCAAGGCCGAGCAGCTATGGAGGCAGATGCGAAACCACAAAATCGCAGGTTTGTTGCTTGGCTGCTTGACTGTTTGCCTCCGGTCCCTCAGCACCACTTCTCAAATAACGCCCTTCTTTTCCAGAAATTGAAGCTGCGGAAGCATGCAAATGGTTGCGAGCGACGGGGTTTCCCCAGTATGCCCAGATGTACGAAGGTAGTCTTCTTTCACCCATTGTCTGGTACTCCTCTAAATTCTAAAATTATAGATCTCCAGTTTCCCATCGACCTTTCAACTGTTGCGCAAGATCATCCTCTTTTAGAACCTGACGTTTTGCATTCGCTCTTCCGGCGATTGCAAATTCTCAATAGCTGTGTGCATTTGCACCAGCAGAGGATCGCCCACAACACCGATGAATCGGAAGACGAATGTTGCGCCCTCAGCGACAACTGGACGTACCAGACGGACATACGAAGGTGGTCGCGGGCGTGCAAGAACCAACCTGAGCCGGAGAAGAACTCGCAAGAAAAAGACGATGTTTTTGAGCAATATACCGAGAGTCCGCGAGATAAGTTAAGGAGGGCCGGTTCGACAAAATTCAGACGGAGGAGGAGAGATGGCACTATCTTCAGCGAAGGCGGTTCACCACAACTCGACAGACTCGACTCACTCACCCACCAATTGGCTGACCTAAAAACATGCGAACTGAATCACGTCTCAGATTCCGAATGTACTCCGAAGCGCAATCAAAGGACCAAGTCATTCGATAACACAGATTCATGGTTGACCTCACAGATTTCATCAGATGACAGGTAGTGTATTTCTAGCGCGGAAGTCCGTTTGATCTTAAAATTCTATCAGAGTTTTATGGCACGCTTTGCCACAAGAAGAAGAACAATCTCCTCAAAAAACAGTCAATTTGGAAAACGGTGGTCCTTCTATGTTCAGTCTCTCATGTACACAATTACAAGTCCTCCGGAAGTTAGCGCTTTTGAAACTTACGGCACACATGGAAAAGCATTGTCCGTCGCATAGAACGGGCTGGAACTGGGATTTACCGAAATTTATCCGCAAAATGAAAACTCCCGCGTATAAAGGTGATAACTGATCAGTGTTTCTGTTTCCTACCAGATTTGAATGAATTATTTATCACAGACAGGTCAATTTTTGGCGTACCTCTCACTATCATGCTTCAAAGAACAGGTCAGTCGATTCCTCGAAATATTGAAGAGGCGCTTCAGTGGCTACATCAGAACGCGGCCGACCATGTGGGACTCTTTCGTAAATCGGGCGTCAAGTCACGTATACAAATATTAAGAAATATGGTCGATGCTACTACCGAAATACTAAATTACAATGACCAACAATCGTACGATGTTGCCGATATGATTAAGCAATACTTTCGGGAACTACCGGAAACGCTTCTCACTAACAAACTATCCGAAACATTTATTTTAATTTTTCAATGTATGTTGACAATTTCAGACAAACGAACGATTTGTTGTAATAATAAATGAATTTGTAGACGTTCCGCCCTATTTGCGCCGTGAGTCAGTACTCTGTGCTATTTTATTAATGCCAGACGAACATGTCGAAGTCCTCCAGTTTCTTTTACATTTCTTATTACAAATCGCCGAACATGCCACTACAAATCAGATGAATGAAAGCAATCTCGCTCTATGTTTCGCCCCTTCGCTCTTTCATTACTCCCAGAGTTCTTTTAAGCAAAACTTTGGCTCCCCTCATCCGAAAGAACTCGCGGAGACTAGAGCAGGCCACGATTGCTTGTTGTATTTCCTCAAGAATTACAATGCACTATTCAAGGTGCCAAAAGAATTCGTAAACCAGTGCAAAACAAGTGAGTTCAGGGAAAGCAAAGCGGTGAAATTATCCGAACTGGGGAAAAACATAGGCGGTTGGAGGGAGTATCTTCAGGAGTGTCAGATGGCGCTTTTGCGAGAAGTTAAAGAGCGAAATAGGGGTTGGATTGTTGTTTCGGGCCATAATCCGAGAGTCGAAGTATCGTACAAAAAAGTGGCCGATGGCCACCCGCTCCGCCTTTGGAAAGTTTCCGCAGAGGTTGAAGCGCCCCCCCTTGAGGTCTTACACAGGATTATACGCGAGAGGCATTTGTGGGACCCTGAGTTACACTCGGCTAAGATAGTGTCGCAAATTGACAAAAACTGCGAAGTGTTCCAATACGTCCGCCGCAAAATCGTGCCGCTGCCGAATGAGGAATATTGCGTTGTGCGGACGTGGAGGACCGATCTCCCGAAAGACAGTTGCTTGGTTATTGAGACTTCGGTTGAGCATCAGGATGCTGTCCCCATTCCCAATACTGTCAGGGGCATTGTGTTGGCTTCCCGGTACCTCATTGAACCTTGCGGCTCTGGACGCTCGAAATTATTGCATTTGTCCCGTGTTGACTCAATGTAAATACCGGACACGGTTTTTGATGCGTTTACTAATTTTATTTTTTAGGGGAAAAACACCGGAATGGTATCAAAAAAATTACGGACATATATGTGCCCTCTTTGTTGCTAATATTGTAAGTTCGTTTTACCACGTCGCTGCAGGACCAGAAAGTAAAGTATAAAACCAAAGATGTACATAATAATGTTGCTAAATCTAATTATATTTTTATATGAAGTAATCAATATTATTATATGAACATGTTGCCGTTTTACATTATTTGTTATGGACAGTAATTAAGTATCTATGTTATTTTATTTTTTACTTAATTTTTTATTTTATGAAACATTCACATTAGTTCGTTTTTCTAATCACGTTACCGGGAAAGCTATACACAAATACAGTGGTGTCATATGGTTAGTTAGGTACAGTTGTGGTGCAAGGGTTTGACGTACTATAGCTTTCAGTGTAATATATTTAACAATTTTATGTCCATTTGTGCAAGACCTACACTGGGTTCAAATCGTAGTCAAAATGAGACTGAAAATAACTTGAAAAGTTCAGTATACTTAATCATAAAAAATTGCAATAAATGCTCAGTGTAGAACCTCATATTTTAATTAAGTTACCATATTCATGTTTATTAAATATAAATATATTATTGCATATTTATCAGCTGGATGAGAACAGGCTTGTCAGTGTTTGTGCTAGTCATATAAATTGTTTTTAATCTTACTAGATAATACTTTTCCATTAATGGAGGCCAGTATTGTATTTTCCTATTGTACTTCCAGAATAACACAAACATATACTCTAATGTGATGTTTCCATTTTGCCTAAGAATATATAATTACTGAATGTTATACATGAATAAAACAGGTTCACACTAAATGGACTTTTATTTCATAAATTCGACTCCACTCATCCCGGGAGAACGATAAGAGACACTTCATCTCGTCTCAATAACGTACGCTCCTGACAGGAGTAGGGGGTGGTTGTCTATCGATTTTGTGCCAAACTGGCCATTAGACTTTATGCAAACACTTTTTGGTGTTGGTGGCACCCCCTGTTTATGTTTTTAAAGAATTCTATCCGTTCTGTTCCCATTTTGTCGAAATGGCTTTAATTACAAGTGTTCAAGGTCGTAAATTACGACCGAGCACTGCTAGTTGGCAATCCTTCTTTATTGATTAATTTCGTCGAATGGGTAAATGTTCTCGAAGTCCATTTAAAACAATTATTCACCCGTACTTCAATTAAGGCTGACGTTTTCAGTACTAGCGCTGTTTCGGATTTCGGAGGAAATGAAATACGTTCATTATTAATAAATATACTTTTATATAAAATTTAATACAAAATTAACTTCAAACCTGTAGGTAGCATCTAATACATTTTCTTGATAACAAAAGTCACACACTTTCAGTTAGGTACTACAAAAATTATAGTAAAGGTACTTATTGTAGGTATCTGTGTTTTTTATAAAAATAGTTTAATTAAAATTTACAGTTGACTATATAAAGGAGTGTATTTGAAAGCATAGTCTAACACAAACAATGTTTATATAATTTTGCATGTTAGGCAGATGTATAGATATATTTGTGGTAACTGACGTCGATGTGAAGAAACATTCGATAGCCCGTACATTTTTGATTAGGGATGATAGATGAGTAATGAGGGAAAACGCAAAGATGTAATAATAGTCTTAGGGGAGAGTAGTCAATATTAGTCTTGTTGAAGATGATAAAAGAGTAGACTTGAATGCATTTGGTTTGTATTTGAGTATAGCTGGCAAATGTGTCGGAAATGTCTCCGATATGCTGCTCTGAGATACTGTCGACTCTCCCCTGACGATAAACTGATGGGTAAAAAATTACGTAGGCCTAAATGCCACCAGGTCCGAGTGATAACTGGTGTTATGTCTCAAGTCAACCCCTATGCTAATGGAGCCGTCGCTCAAGTCGTGAATTCGTGGTCGTCTGGCGCGTTTGTGATGAGTCGTTGGATGACACCGGCAGTCGCAATGCATAACACAGAGAGCCACGGAGGTGGCCAGCGTAATCACAAAGGGCACTGCAAAATAATGGATAATAATCGCCACCTGTTCATCTCTCTCGTAGTGCGTCAAGACGACGGTGCGGTTCTCGCGCGAATGGTAGCAGGGAAAGACGGTCCCCTCGTTGCCGTAGGCCTCTGTGAAGTTGACGCAGAGGACGGTCGGCGGATACCCGCAGCCCTTGATGTTGACGAGCAGGACCGCGTCGTCGGTCTGGTTGTGTGCCTCCGAGTCGTTGTAGCTGACGTAGATATGGGTGCAGTGATATGCGTCACTGGTGCAGCCCTCGCGGCAGGAGCTCCAGGAGCAGTTGGCCAGGCCGGTGAGGTCCTCGCGCCGGGTGGTCACGCAGG
Source organism: Tribolium castaneum (assembly GCF_031307605.1). NCBI lineage: Eukaryota > Metazoa > Arthropoda > Insecta > Coleoptera > Tenebrionidae > Tribolium > Tribolium castaneum. The sequence continues at coordinate 7,309,894 of NC_087403.1, read as the reverse complement.
TCACCGGCTCGGTGACGAAGTTGGAGGCGAGGGTGGAGATGGCGGGGTCGACGTACAGCGGCACCAGGAACAACAGGGAAGAGCCCGCCGACATGGCCATCACCGCCAAGAGGCTGGTGGAGTAGAACAGGGCCTGCTCGCGACATGATCGACCTCCGACCTGCTTGTTGGCCTTTTTGGCCGCCGCTAGTTCCTTTATTTTTCGTTTACGGAGCTCCTCTTGCTGGTCCAGGAGCAGTTCCGAGCTGCTGCTCCGCATTGTGGCGGCCACTAAGACATCACATCGCGACTTTTATCACCGGACATTATTATCGCCCAACGCAATTTTGTGGTTACGACATCTACGACGACGCCGACGCCTGGACTCACACCGGACAGACTCTGGAACACCGACGCCTGCGTCCTTTAGACGCCCTACTCCGCTTGACACTTTTATTAATCATTAATGCGAACCATGTCGTTAAATATTTTTTCACGAGCGAATTTTCAATTACGACAATATTTTACCACCCTATACGACATTACACCAGAGATTAACAACAACAAAAAACAAGTTTTTTAGAACATACTACATTTGGAAGATTTGCTTATTAAAACGTATTTTAATTTTTAATTACTATTAGCTTATCTCCAGAACCACGTTGGGAAATTGGGAGTTACACAGTTTCCCATTTCATCCAATTTAGTGCAGTTTTTGCGACACATGTTTTATTTATTCCCCGTGCGTGTGTAACAAGAATTAGTGTCCCAGGCCTAGCATATAAATAACTTAAACTTGGTTAATCTCCTAATCAATGTTCTACCCGTATATAGTAAAGCTTAATTCTCATTTCGTTTTCCGCGCTTTTTCATCCATATTTGACTCCATCAATGAAGTAGAATAATTACAAGCCACGCCTTAAACCTTAGATTATCCCAGTCCGTTGATTAGTCAAATAACAAGTAGGACAAAGAATTCTACCAATCAAAACGCAATACATTCAAATGTAAACACGAACGTGACGAATCACAAGCGAGCACTTTTGTCCATTTTTTAGCAAATGAATTGCTGGTTGTCTAGATTAAAGTATTGACAAAGAAATGATTAAAATAATTGTAAATTTTAATAATTTTACCGCGCCGAATATAAATTATAACTCAGTACAACTGGTGTTGATTTTAGCTAACATTCTACATACCTACGTAACATAGTAAGGTATTTTTTAATATCTGACATGAAATTTTGTTTTTGACCCGAGTTTTTGACATTGTGATTAATTTACCAAAAAACGCTCAATTTTATATTCAAGGAAAGCACTTCCCGTTTACCTGAATAAAATTGTAATAAAGTAACAAAATATTGTTTTGATAAGTAAATAAACACATTTATAAACGAGTATGACGTCTTTAAATACCAAAGTGATAAAAGTGGATAATGCAAATGTTTCTTCTAGAAAATTTGGATCGCAAAGTAAAACGCTTTGCGCCATCTCTAGAAAAAGAAGATAAAGTATTATCAAGAATAATGTCACAATTTTTTATCAGCAGGCGTCTAACATAACATTCCTACGATTTTGTTGTTTTAAAAAGGAATTTTAAAAATAGCTGCATTCACTATATACTTTGAACAACATTTAAAAAATTTGGCGCTCTTTTCTGATCAGACCACCATTCACAAACAAGAGAATTTCTGTTAGAAGTGAATGCTACTGTTAAAATTTGAACTAAATGGCTCAAAAAACTGTTATTAAAAGTATCTTTTACTATACTCGTCATCACTGAACAAACAAAAATTTTTTAGTGGGGCCTGGTTTGGCAATCTATAGTTTTATGAGCTCTGTGATTATGATGACCTTGGGAGTCACACCATATCGTGTCATCAAAAAACAACAGTGACATCTGAGTGACATGTACACAGTTGTTGATAGTAAATAACATTACTTTAATTATTTAACTTTGAATCAAACACGAATTTTGTTGCGTTTTACGTTAATTTTAATTAAGTTGTTGAGTTTAATGTGTTACATCACTTGACGAGCATGACTGTGATGTGTAACATGTTTTCATAACAGTGTTTAGAGATGGACATATTTCTATGTTTAAAATGCTTCTTATCAAATCAGCAATTGCTTTTTTCTTGCTGGTTTTAATTCAAGCTCAAGGGGAGTATGAGCAGCTTCCAAACTGTCTCGATAGTTTTGTGCCAGGGTAAGTTCCACTTGGTAGATTTGAAGCACATGGTAAACAAATATTTTAGCTTAGTTTTGGTAAGTACCATTGACGGAAAATTTTCGGCCCTATCTTCAGAAGGGAGTTTAAAATGGCAAGTTGATACTGATCCCGGACCTTTACTGGTGTCAAACATTCATAACCTTGAGGTAGGTAAAGAGTAATCTGCGTAAGATTCTAATGCGAAGTTCTAGCTAACAAATAGTGGAAAGTGGATTAGGATAATTCCCTCTTTAACTGGCTCATTATACAGGTTTGATGGTGCCAGTATTGATCCAATTTCAATATCGGCTGAGTCTTTATTACGATCCTCATTCAAATATTCCGATGATTTGGTTATAGCTGGCGGGCTTGAAGTTAGAACATACGGTATAGGATTCAGAACTGGCAAAGTATTTTACACTTGTTCCACTTTACACTGTATAAATACCACAAACAGTGGGCCCGAAGTTGAGGATATTTTACTTTTGGAGAGAAGTACGCAGATTGTTAGGGCAGTAGAGTCACAGTCAGGACACGAAAAATGGAACTTCAGTGTGGGCCAACACAACATCAAGTCAACACATATCAGTTGTGCTGACGCAAACCAGAACCTTTTCAACTGGAACATAACCGCCATCATACCTGAAGGTCTATTATTTGCCTCAAATTTTCAAAATGACGTTAAAACGACTTGGGAGTACCGGTTCCCATCACCTATAGTGCGTGTATGGAGATGGAACGGCCATAAAATGTCCGAAATAGACTTGTTTCAAGTCAGAAATGACAAGGAAACAACTGACACTCAAATTTCACCAGCCATATATCTCGGGATGCATAAGAAGCAGGTTGGTGTTAATTTTGCTTTGTTGTCCAAACGAATTAAAATTTTGCATACTTACGTAAGCTTTTAAACATTTTTATTTGTTTTAATTGTCAGTTGTACATCCATGAATCGTTCGCTTTGCAAAGTAAGTTGCAAGCGGTCACAGCTGTTGCACCACCGAGGACTTTGGGGAAAATACCTTGGAAACCTATTTCAGCGTCAGGGTTTTTAACCGAGGATGATTCAACAGCGATTTCGGTTCTGTACAGCTCCGAATATGTCAATGGTAATTTTTTGAGACGACTTATAGCCATCTGATACAAATCTTACAGGTCACGGATATTTCCTGTACAGCGATAAAGCAATAAAACAAAAAAATAGTGCGATTTGTGAAAACAATAATACGTTAAAATTCCCGGCCTTGAATTTTCAATCAAAAACTGATAGTCTTCGATGGTTATTTTCAATGTGGTGGTAACAGTTTCACTGGCATTGTTTCTTTTCATGGAATTGTAATATTGTAGGAAAGAAATGCTCGTCACGTTGTTAACATTTTCGCTTCTTTTCAATCTAATGTTTCGGTCATTTAGCCGCCGCCAGCACCCTAAACAAGTGATTTTCGTGGAACGTCCTGTAGAAATACCCCAGAAAGACTCTTCGTCTGACCGTACATCTGAGTCGTCTGATGGTTTCTTCACTTCGCGTTATTTGAATGATTTTGATACGATGAGATGTTTAGGAAAGGGCGGTTTTGGAGTCGTTTTTGAAGTGAAACAAAAAATTGACGAATGTCATTACGCTATCAAGCGAATTGTGTTACCTAATGAGTATGGTGGTTTTACTGCCGGTTCACATTTAAACAATAAATGTTTTAGAAAAAACAAACGCGAAGCAGTCATGAGAGAAGTCAAGGCTTTGGCAAAGTTAGAGCACCACAATATTGTCAGGTATTTTAATTCCTGGGTGGAGCAGCCCCCGCCAGGTTGGCAAGAACAGCACGATAATGATTGGATAAAGTGTGTAAAAATACCTCTGCTTTGTTCAAAATTTCTGATTACTTCTTTAGGGAAACTGGTGAATTTACAGCGGAAACAACTAATCACACTACAGCTTCGATCTCAAAAAACAAGACTGTTGATATAAAAATCGACGACGACCCGTTCTCTAGTAATTACAGTTATGCGATTAATGAAACTAGGAGTAACGATTCGTTTATTGTATTTCACAACAGTACTGATACTAAGAACGACACAACTGCTAGAACTGATACAGTGTCCTATGAGGAATCCCACACTTCGGGGGTTAATTGGCGACGGCCTAGCAGGCGGTATCACAGCTTAAATGAAATTCCTCCGAAAGATCCACCAACTTTTCTTTACATTCAAATGCAGCTTTGCCAAAGGCAGAGTTTGAAAGAATGGTTGGTGGAGAATAAAGAGCGCCCCTTTGCCGACGTGTTACAAATATTTAAACAAATCGTGTCGGCTGTTGAGTACGTGCACATGCATGGCCTAATTCATCGTGACTTGAAGCCTAGCAATATATTTTTTTCCTTGGATGGTCAAATCAAAGTGGGTGATTTTGGTTTGGTGAAAGACGAAGAGGAATCTCACGACACTTCAAGTGGCTTGAGATCACTAAAAGGGCACACGAAAGAAGTAGGAACGCGCTTGTATATGAGCCCCGAACAATTAAACGGCCAGAAATATAATTACAAGGTTGACATTTATTCGTTGGGATTAATATTTTTCGAACTGTTGGTATATTTCTCCACGGATATGGAAAGAATACAAACTATGACCAACATCAGGGATAATAAGTTTCCCAAAGATTTTACTGAACAATATTCAGACGAGGTATCTAGTTTTGTTGTTTGTTGACCAATGACCAATGTTTTTTGTTTCAGTATCAGTTACTTACTTTGATGCTTTGTCAGCTACCTGAAAAAAGACTTACAACGTTCGGGGTGCGGGTGAGGCCGCCATTGAACTGCTGTGATAACTACGATAAAACATACGATTTTGAGTTGCCAAAGTCGAGTCGAACCATCGGTTTGGCAAGCTCAAAATAGTCTTGTGATACATTGGCCTTTAATGGAATTGATTTGAATGATGTGCAGTGCGTTTAATTTTACTTTATACATTCCACTTGTAACATATTAATTTATAATTGAATAAATCTTTTTTTTGAAAATGTTTTTAGAATTGGGTGGGCAAAGAATGACATTCAAAATAAGATAATATTTATTCAAACATAGCAAAAAGTAAAAATGAGTACCTGTACCTACCTACAATACCGTAGCAATGAAACAATGCAATTGGTTCACTCTAAGCCTATATTGTATATAAAAATAATAACAAAAACTCTATCTAGTGAATCCGTAAGTAAGAAATAAAATAAAAGTTCCGTAAAAAATGTTTCGTAATTTTTGTATAAATACACCACAGACCTATACACTGATAGGTTATGAAAAGTCGGGTTAAAATGTTAAACCCAATACTGGTTCCTACGCAGCATAATGTTTTTAGAGGGACACGTTGGGTCTGATGCTTCGCAACTACTCCAGTCATCTGAATGTTGCTCATCCACACCGTAGGGGTAACACGCATGCGATTCAAGCTCACTTCTACTGAGTGGAGTTACTTTACACTGTGGCAGTGCTGTGGGTAGCGGTGGGGTGAATCCATCTAAATGGTGCTGCTTTAGGGGCGAAGGTGACGCCAATAACCGGTCAGGAGGTCTCGGTAGGGGTATAGGTTGCAAACACTCTTCTTCTTTCTTCAATTCTTCAGCTTCTAACGAGCGACATTTAATGACAACGATTACAGCAACTCCGAGTATAATCACACCAGCAACCATACTCACTGAAACAGTCAAATTTAAACTGAGCCTCTCGTAGCGATTGATTTTACACGTACCAATGAGGAAATAGTCTCGGGTCATGTTAGGACTCGCAAAATGCAAGCCGCCTTCATGCCCGGCTGGGTCACTGGGCCCAGCTAAAGTCGAGTGGATTTCATTACTAATCGACGACTTAATGTCTAACTTTAATTCACCAACCGCTGGTTGGAAAATACTAGCGGCGAGTAGGAAAATTAAACGTTCCTGTAGGCCGTTCCAAGGTAGTTCGATATTTTTCACATATAAATATATTAAACCACTTTGTACTTCGTCATGACTAAACGACGTTATCACTGTATTTAAAACATGGCGCTTTTCGCCTGAACTTCTTATTACTTTTTTCACTTGGATACAAGTCGGTAAATGTATGACAGTATATCGAGGATTGCTATTGGTTAATTTCGCTAAAGGTGTAGCATCAAGAACACTTAATGTAAGTCGGTTGTACTCCCCAGTTATGACTGTGAAGTTTCGTATCTGCATCAATGGCTGTACTTTTATTGTTACATCAACTTCGTTTCCTACTGAAGTATTGCCGGAAATAATCTCGCCGATGACTTTAAATGTGTCATTAGCGGCGGTCATGTCAGTTTGTAAGTACATAACGTAGTCATTTTTTAAGTCATTTTGGGTGAACACCAGAGAGGGCGCATCCTGGACGTAGAGCACCCCACGTTTCGGCTCACGCTTCACCGTATACCGAATTTTATATTGATTTGCATTCGTTTCAATAAAAAACTGTTTTTCAGATAGGAACATAACATCTGAGCCTTGCTGCAAATACACAGGTAATCCCGCTGAGATATTTATCTGTATCGGCAAGACGATTATATTAAACAACTTAAATTCAGGCCGGAACGATTCATCCCAAACTCGAAAATGAAACGAATCGACCAAAACCGAACTATTGTGTATATAAACCAACAATTTATTATCAATATCGGCTTGAGTGAAATAAGTCACAGGAACTCTATCCGGCAACAACACTAATCTCCCTTGATGCGGCCCAGAAATTATATCATACTTGATCTTCGAGGGCGGAGTATCCGCGTCTTCAGTCGCCAGTTCCGTTCTAGTGATCGTATGGTTCTCTCCTTGCACCACTGTCAAACTTGGGGCCGGTGTAACCAAATTAAACGGTTGGTCATTAATCGGATTAATACTAATAGGCACTGTTATATTACACAAAATGACATAACCGGGAATCAGATACAAAGAAAAGTGGATATTATCCCCAAGTGAGTCCGAATGGTCATGTTCGTAATACACCTGACCCGACTCCAACTGCTGTTGCGTGAAGGTGCTGATGTTGTGATTATGCTGGAGGAAGATCACCCCATGTTGGGGAACACTAGCCGAAGCGTGAATAATCGGCGAACGAATCCCGGCATGGTTCTCAAGGAAGGTAATCACTCGGGATAAATTCAGCGGAACGGTGGTAATCCCCCCTTCATTAACCGTGATCTTCGGAATGGTCACATAAGCGTCCAAACCACCGGAAGAAACGGATATGTCGATTTTCAAAGTCTGGTTGTGCAAACTGCGCGCGAGATGGGCCTTGACGTTAAAAACGAACGAATCGTTGGCGTACAAATCGGAAAATTGGTGCGTGTGCTCGTAGAACACTTTGCTGTCGTTCAAGTCATGTTGGGTGAAAGTTGAGACGACTTTGTAAATCCCTGGCGTTTCCGCCGATTCCATCATGAGACGGCCGAGGGTTGGAGGTGTGACAACATCGTATGTAACAACTCGAGTCGGGTCTGAGATTGTTGTGAGCAGATGTGACGACGTGATGTATTTTCGTTGTAATGGGAAAATGTGGAGCGACCTACAGTGCATTTGTAACTGAACCGGTTTTGTTTTTATGTGAAATGTATATTGTTCAGTTGTGTGTAATCCATCACTTATATTAAACGTAAATTTTGCCTCGCGTCCATCTGGAACCACTCAAATCAGTCACATTTCAAAAAAAAAATAATAAAACAAACCTTGGTTTTTAAACACGATCATTCCTAGGTTGATGAGTTCTTGGGTGAAATGATTGACTGAATTTGCCAAGTCTGACTTAAGCGCCAGGCTGCCCCACCAACTGTTTATAACTTGATATTTTAAAGTATCACCTGGTTTATCGTTGTCTATTGCAGCTGTAAGTTATTTATTAAAATAAACGAATTTATTTGTCATGCACTCACCCAACATTGAGTTTGTTATTGCTTCTACGCCACCTTCCCACATTACGAGTCCTGTATTATTGACTAGCTTCGGTTTTTGGTCATTGACCGGTAACACATTGACGTTGAGTGTCACCGGATTGCTTCTCTTCTGGTTAACAACTGCAGTTAATTTGATTTCATCAACAAGATTCTCTGAACCGTCGTGAGCGTAACTTATGCTGCCCCCGAGTAATTTTTTGTGAGAGAATTTGTTCAATTTATTGCACCTTTTGTCGATTTGGATACAACCGTGACGAGCGTCTTGTAAAATCGCATATTGTAAATACTGTACTTGCGATTTGCTTTTGTAATAATCAGTCAATATAAAAAGATGTGAGGTAGATAACGTGGTAACGCCACCTTCGTTTACTGTTACATTGTTACTCCCTAAATAGATTTGTTCGGGGATAATTTCGATTCGTAAAGTAACGTCGTTTTGCCAAACCATTCCGTTTGTTACATTAAAAACGATTTTATCCCGAGTTTGATTCGCAGCTGATTGGATGTATAAAATCCGATTCTCATTTATCAAATCCTGAGTAAAATAGTATACATTGCTGGGTTCGTAGTCAGAGCGTTTTGAATCAGGTATTGTACTTATATAACCGTTTTCAGGTGGTTGCGTTATGTAGTAATAAATTGCGGAAGGTGGTACGTTTATTTGTGATATCTAGAAAAAAAATGTAAAACTTCCAAAACAACGGAGTAAGAGAGACACCTCTAAAATATTTTTGGTGATAATTGCACTAGTTGATTCTTCAACTATTAACTTATTAACACTTTTGATTTCAAGTGGTTCCCAATAAGTGGACGGTAGTATCAAAACACCCAATTGAGCAACATTAACGGCATCTTTACACCTAACTGTCAACTCGATTTCATCTGCGTCAGAATTAGAAACCTCATTGATGTAACTAACCCGACCCGAGACAACATCGGCTTGAGTAAAATTATATAATGACTAAAAAAACACAAAAAATTGGTGAACAAGTGGGTTAGTTTTTTACCTTTAAATTATTAGTATTGACTAGTCTTCCCGAAGTCGGTTGAGACGTAACTTCAAAAATGACATCAATATCGGAGGCAAAAACATTTGTAGCGTAGGATAAACTCTCTTCAGTAACAACTGCCAAGCTGCTCTGTTGCACAATCAATTTCTTCTTGTGGTGTACATGGATGAAGGGTGCCGAAGCTTGGACTTCTAATATTCCATTGACATGAAACTTGCCATCAGTCACCCATAGTCTGACTTTGGCATATTCGGGCCCTTTGTGTCGAAATAAAATTCGGTTATTGTCGATATCACTCTGTGAGAATTCTTTAATTTTAAGTGTTCGATTCCCGACGTAATAAAAATTCCCATTCGGTGATTCCCTACATGTGTAAATAATTTGCGCAGGTGTCGTGTCTAAGTCAGCGTCTGAATATTTCAAGTCATTCCCTGTCACAATGCGTTCTCCACCGACAACGACATGGAACACTTTATCGATCGCCCTGACAGGACTGTTATCGTTTTTGAGATTTATTTCGATTTTAAATTCGCCGACGTATTGGAAGTTCTGCTCGTTTGAGGAAAGCGCACTGAAAAGAAACCCATCGTGGCGAGTTTCAGATCCGTCGTGTTTATAATAAACTTGTCTCGACTTGAGTTCCTTCGAAGTGAAAAAATCGCTATCGTTGCGCTCATTTTGCGAACTTATTTGTAAAACACCAAATTGGGGTTTTTGGGTAATGTTGAACACGAGTTCGGTCACAATTGACGATTTAATATTTAAATGTGTTAAATCAATCGTCTCGCTTGCTCCCTCGTCCACAATTAGTGGTTTCGAATGGAAGATGACTTTCAACGAGACTTCATCAAGCGGCTTGTAAATGATGTTAAAATTGTGGGTCAGATTTTTGCAACCTGGAGATAAGACAATAAATTGAAAACTATCGTTAACATAAGAGTAGGGCTTCTGGTGGAACTTGTATTTTATATTTTGGGACTGGATGTCTTCTTGGGTAAATGTGTCACAAGATCGTAATTTATACTTCGACATCGAAGAAAAAAGATAGCCGTAGCGGGGAGGTGACGTTATGACGTAGTGTATCGAAGTTGGTAATGTCTTAATCGGTTGTGTATGAAAGGACAAATATTCAGATGACAAAGTTGCTTCCCAAGTCTCGTTCAAAAATAACAACGACTTAGTATTCACATTTGTTAAGGAACATTTAACAAAAGTTAGTCGAAACGTGTATACAGACGATTTATCTAAAGTTAGTTTGAACTGAAAAGGAAATCACACGTAACTCTAATTACACAAGAAATAATTTACCTGAAATTCGTCAAACTCGGGCTTTGATGTCGTATGCCTGTATCTTACTCGATGCTGTTTCAAATCAATGTTGGTAAAAATTTCGGATGATTCCCAAACGTTCATATTTTTTTCAACTTCTATGACGCCATAAGACGGTTTTTTGACAACATGAAATTGGATTTTATGGTCCACCCCCATAACATTTGACGTAAAGCTCAAATTAAAAGGCGTGATTATTGCTGAAGTTTGGTGTAAAACAATCAAGCCGGTGTTGTTTTCCAACCGCCAATATTGCGGCGAAACAGAAACGCGGATTTTAGTCACGGGGCTTGTTTCAATCCCGTCTGAGACTTGCAACGAAATAAACGAATCATTTTGTGAATTGCTATGATGTACGAACATAATTTTCTTTTCTTCGATTTCTTTTTGACTAAACGAATTGATTTTGGTTCCTTCTTTGTTCCTGTGCTCGAAATGCCCAATGTCTGATTTAATTATGTTGTAAATGATTTGCTCGGGGGGACTATCTGGATCTTTCACTTTGAAAAGATCCGAATCTATTGGTTTTTTCGTGCCCTAGAAGTACGACCCGATCACATGTATAATCGCCGATGAGTAAAGTGAGTCCATGCAAAATAAATTTACACTAAACTACTAATTAGTAATTAAAATTGATTGCGGATTAGTTTAGTGTACATTTGATTCGGTGTAAAAAATGTTATGGTTCACTACTCACCATTTCAACTACAAACATTTCATGCCGAAATTACAGCACATTCATCTTAAACAAAAAAACTCAAATAAAAAGTTAAATCGTAGCCATACTTATTGCCAGCATTGAGTCAGGGTAATTGCAACTCAATCCTGTCTGCTGCATTAAAACAAAAGAGCGTTATAAGAGTTGTTAGGTGCCGAGATAAGGAATCCACTAAAAAATAACTAATTGATTGGACTCCGTCACAGTACCAGATGATCAAAAAACGCATCATATTTTTTGATCATTTATCTATGTTATTGACATTCCAAACAAAAATTAAGACATTGGTTACGTCATTTTTGAGCAACCAATCGTTCGAAAAATGCCATGCTATAAATTTGCGTCAAATTACCTGTACGATACGTAAAACTGTAGATTCAGAAGCACTCAATAGCGGAAGATCATTGACCGGGACTATATTTGCAGATAAACTAAATCTAAATCTACCCTGTAAATATCCTGGCAAAATAAAGGATTTATCTGGCGAGAATTCCACTTCGAGGACTACAATATCTTGATAAAACTCCGAGCCATCATGTATGTAATGGACCTTATCTTTTAAAATATCGGCAAGTGAAAATGATTTTTTCTCATGAGGCCACGTATCGATAGTTCCGTGCATCGGTCCTTCAACTATATAAAAATTAATCCCAGAATCTTTGATCCCGAATTTTTGATAATCAAGTATCATGTATAAATTATTCGTGGTAACTATGGCACTCTGGCCTTCTAGAACACTCAAAGGTTCAACTGAGAGTAGTTCTAAATCTGTGGCAAGACTATTGTGTGAGAAGACTTTGTATCCTTCAGTAAAATTGTGTTTAACGCAAAATTCCTCTTGACAGTGGCACTGGAATGAGTCGAGACCCTTCTGGACGCAAACGCTGCCGTCTTTGCACGGGTTTTGTCCACAAGGGTAGTGCCATACGCACCCTGACAGCAACCCTTCGCTCACGGTGACATCTGACAGTCCGACTTTCACGTCAGATATAATAATGTGTTTCAGGCAGCCTTTAAAGGTTGCATCGCAATATTTGCAGCCCTTGGACATAGCGCGCGAGCGTTTGCTCACTTCCAGGCCACCGATGTACACGTTTTCGCTTAATTGGAAGCCGTGTCCGTGGCCGTTCTTCTCGTTTTTCATTTTTCCATCTACACTAATTTCGATGAGCGTTGGACTAATATGTACATGTACCTTATGCCAATGTCCATCAGCAATGTACTCGTTATTTACAATTTCTGTATTTGTTGATTCGCTTTTGATTATACATCGAATATTACTTTTCCATATTTCGATAAGGAAAAAGTCGAATTTTGTACCCCGTCCTATGTTATAAAACAAAATACTTTGAGTCGTTTTTGTCTTAATATCGAATTGGATTTTGATTTCTTTCGAGTAAAAATTTCGTGACAGCAACATGAATGCGTCATCTTCTACAAAACTAATTGGTTGCTCGAATGTGGCTTCGAATTCGCTCGCACAGTTCCAAGTTATTCGTTGAACAATTGATTGCAGTTGACGAAGCCTTGCTTGTTCAAGGACCATTACGCCGTTATAGCTTAACTAAAAGGGAAAATTTTCAAATTTAGGATTTATTCCATTTCGAGCACTCGACGGAACGAATTAGGGTCACTAGGTTTTATTATGTTTACAAGCTATTTTATGTGCAGACGAATGAAAATTTTACTTCAAAAACTCAATATACATTTTGTATTCAGAAGAAATGTTTTATTATTAAATTTTACACACTTGACCCAAAATGTAGGAATTGTGATGATTCGCACAAAAACCTATTTTCTGCTTGGCAGTCTCGATAATAGCTTATTTCTGCTATTATTTAGCGTTAACACCCAATCTTTTAATAGAGTAAAGGCGTGACAACTGAAGTATCGAATTTCTAATGGTTTTCAACCCTAAATCGTTTTTACGCCACTGCTCTTAAGTTATCTCAACTCCGAGTGGGTAGGAAGTTATAAATAGCGAAGAATATTTTTTCAGAAACCAAAATAAATGAGTCACTTGCAATTTGGAGGGGACATAAATTGGATTATTCTATTTAAATAAAACAATTATTTAACACAATTAACTTTTTACCACTTGACATGCATGAATAAAATTTTAATCGTTTTTTATTTATACAAACAATCGGTATCTTCATATAAAATGACAATGAAACTGAACATTTGTTACGCGTAGTTCATTAGTTGACGTGGTTTTACATTCAAAGAAGATTTAATAAGTAGAGAACGGATTTAGGAAACTTTTTCGTCAAAAAATTAAATTATTTCAAAAACTAAGAATCGACCATTTTATTGTCATCTAGGACGAAATCCTCGTATCTCATTTGTCGCAGGAATGAATAATTGACCAATAAAAACATCAAAATCACCTCCTACTTGTTTATCTGGTGCACAAAAAACTGCAAGACGATTGAAGCGCTTGTCATTGGATATGGGAGGGATATTGCACTCCCAACCGTAAAACAGACCAATCCTAAGGCGATTAAAACTGAACATAAGTTGTTTCGATTATTTTGTAAATGTCGGTCAAATCATCTGGAATTTCGCTGTTTTCTAAGAAAATTTCAAGTATTCTTTTACATATGAGTTCAAAAATCGTGGACAAATTGTGAATCGATTTATTTTTGGTAAAGATTGATTCTCGCAATTATTTCGTGTTCAAACACAGACATTTCGCAGATTTTTTAGCAAAAACTCAATTGTTTATTACAAAAAAAATATATCCTAAATTACCAGATTTTAATACTTAATTTCTGTTTTTGTACCTAAAATCTAAAAATACATCACTTCCATAATGTTATTTTCTGTATGAAATAGTGGAACCTTCTGGCTGACAATTTGTCAGTAGGGTCCACAGATTACCTATTATTTTGTTTATTTCCTATATCTCTATAATGACTTTTGCAGCGTATGAATACAATTTTACTGATTGACTGAATGGATGACAATCAAAAGCGTTTGTTTATGACTAGATTGCCTCTTTGAACGCAGATTTAATGACGGCAAAAAATCACAAATTGTGCGATTGTAATTATATCAATCAGGATGGGAAAACGAGGTTCATTTTCTTGAAAAAATTATATTTCTTCTTCAATGTGAGAAGAGCTTCGGCTTGTAAACGGGGATATTTACGAGGGTTATAATTAGCTCATTTATGCGTTACTTGTTTTATTTACCTCTGATAAACATCCTCTAAAATTGTCAAGATGTCCAAAAAAAATTTCCGAGAAGTTCCCATGACCGCCAATAAAGAGGCCATAGTGGATATTTAATTCAAAAAATTGTCCAGGAAGTTGTTTCCTGAGACAAATTGCATGTTATTCGCTGATTTGTTAGTAAATGGAGAGACTTACTGTACAAGTGGTGCCTTGTCAACTTGCATTGACAAATTAGCTTCCCTCCTGGTGATTGTAACCTCATGCCATTTGAAGTCATTTAGTTTGAAATTGTGTTGGGATAGGAGCTCTGATTCGCCGGCTCCTAGGTTAATGTTAATTTTAATTCTGCCGTTTTCTAATCTAACAATGCAGTAGTCAGTAGTGCCTGCCACTAGGAGTATTAAGGCATTGGGTAGAAGAGTCCGAAACCGAAAATGCACATCTGTGGAACTCTTGGCTTCTTGGAATGGCAATGAGATATGACTGCTACCGTAGAATGACGCTGAAATAAGAAGAAATGCTCGTCCACACACAAAAATAAACATTTCATCTTGCATACCTTGATCGACGCAGATACACAAGTGGAACACGAAACTGGGCAGCAACCATAACATAAATAACTTACACTCCATGACAATATCGTTTGTTTATGTCATATTATTTGATATTTTAGCTACACAACGCGTCAAAAAAAAATCAAACATATGAACTGGCTTTTGACAAAACGTTCCCACTCCATCATTTTCCGACGTGTTCGCGCGACTATCAAACCACACAACATAGAGAATAAGCATAGAATAAGAGAGACGAACAAGCGAATCTTTCTCCGTCTACCCATCGTTCTTACCCAAGGCGCCACCTAAATGATGACAAAAAAACTAACTATAACGGGAAATTCAAACTGGGCAGTGGGCATTTCATTTTATTGGCATTTTTTGTAACCATTTTAATAAAAAAACATCTTCAACAGTTGCAATAGGACAAAAACTTATAACATTGCTTAATAAAATTATTTTATTATATTTAATTATCAAACAATTTTTTTTAAATAAGTCAAGAACAAAAATATGAAGCCCATTCAACTTTCAATATTTTTTTATTTTACGTAAAACGTTGAATATGGGATAGATATTACGGACATTTTGTATTGATTTGTTTTACTTTATTTTTAATGACTTGGCGAACTGTAGCGGAAGTTATCAAAAAAGTAAAAGCATTTTTATCTCCAGTGAAATGTTGAATATGTGATATTAACATTATTGACGTATTGCAATAATTTTGTTTTTCTTCATTTTTAATGTCTTGTTATAAAAAAATATATTTGTTTTTTGTGTTATAACGGCAGTCCTTGATGTAATATGTACTGCTGGCTGCATTTTCCAGGCGTAAAATTATGTTTGATCAAAAATAGGTTCAAACAAAAAGCACAGGCGTGAGAATTAAAACACTTCTTCTGCTCATAGATTTATTTAAGCACTGATTTGCTAATACAAATCCAAAGCAAGTTAAACACTGTTGCAATGCTACACTAAGCAATACTGACACAAAATATATCGCTTGCAACTATAGGCAAACACTTCACATAGACTTTTAAAAATAAAAAATTAAAAACTTACGACTACAAAATAACAACAAAATAACAAATGATGACGAAAAAACTAACTATAACGGGAAATTCAAACTGCGCAGTGGGCATTTCATTTTATTGGCATTTTTTGTAACCATTTTAATAAAAAAACATCTGCAACAGTTGCAATAGAACAAAAACATATAACATTGCTTAATAAAATTATTTTATTTTATTTAATTATCAGACAATTTTTTTTAAATAAGTCAAGAACAAAAATATGAAGCCCATTCAACTTTCAATATTTTTTTATTTTACGTAAAACGTTGAATATGGGATAGATATTACGGACATTTTGTATTGATTTGTTTTACTTTATTTTTAATGACTTGGCGAACTGTAGCGGAAGTTATCAAAAAAGTAAAAGCATTTTTATCTCCAGTGGAATGTTGAATATGTGATATTAACATTATTGACGTATTGCAATAATTTTGTTTTTCTTCATTTTTAATGTCTTGTTATAAAAAAATATATTTGTTTTTTGTGTTATAACGGCAGTCCTTGATGTAATATGTACTGCTGGCTGCATTTTCCAGGCGTAAAATTATGTTTGATCAAAAATAAGTTCAAACAAAAAGCACAGGCGTGAGAATTAAAACACTTCTTCTGCTCATAGATTTATTTACGCACTGATTCGCTAATACAAATCCAAAGCAAGTTAAACACTGTTGCAATGCTACACTTAGCAATACTGACTCAAAATATGTCGCTTGCAACTATAGGCAAACATTTCACATAGACTTTTAAAAATAAAAAATTAAAAACTTACGACTACAAAAATAACAACTTACTATTAATTAAAAACGCAGATATATATTTCGTATCAAACATATAAAATTTATGCTTAAATATAAATCACTTAAAATATTGGAATTATTGGTAACTGGAACAAAAATTATAAAAGTAAATTGAAAGTTACATAATTCAAAAACAGAATATTTATGTTGATGTGACACCTTTCCGAGCTACTAGTAGGTTTAATACTGGGTGTTTCTTGATGTAGCTGACTGCCTTTTTGTGAGTCACCATCGTAAAATCGTAGCCGTTGCATTGGAGGATTTTATCGTGGACACGTAGGCCGCTTTTAGAGGCAGGACTGGACTCATGTACCTCTGTTACGTAAATTCCCTGTAAAAAACCTCAATTTTTGCTGTCCTGAGTTAAGAAACACCTACGTTATCAGTGTAGCCCTGGGGACTCTTGTGGTAGTCTTGATCAATTCCACCCCCAATTTTGAAGCCACATCGCATGGTATCCCCATCACGTTCCTTATGCAAGGTGATAGGTATCTGCAAATGCAATCTGCGTCTGAATAAACATAGATAAACCACTTTATTGTTGTTTAAATATGCTAATGATTCATACTTGTAAACCAATCTTAGGAAAATTCAACGCCCAACAAAAAACTACCAAAACTCGTCAAAACTTACACTCAGACATTCCATAGCTGTGCCAGCTTGGTGTTGAAATGCCATTTTAGCACACATTTTGATTTTTTTATTAATAAAATTACGAAAACAAGCACAATGTTTTGAACGTTCACACAGAACACGAATGACTTAAACGACCTTGTTGCCTTATCTCAGGTTGCCAACTTTGGTGGCAAAATGAAAGTCACTCAAAGATAACCTGAAAAAATGTTTAAAAATTTAAATAAAACATTCAAATTTTTTCTTCGGAAGCAAAGCACTATTTATGCGTTATCTTCGGGTACGAAAGATTTTTTTTTGCGATTTTTTTAATTGGTTTGGTAGGTCAGGGCAAGTGTGGGGTTGCTGTCATAAGAGTCTCAGGGGCTTCGACTGAACTTGCTCTAAAATGCCTCACCGGTCTGACGAACCCCAAACCTCGAACTGCAATTTTAAGAAGCATAAAACACCCCTCAAGTCACGAAGTTTTAGACAAGGGGCTCGTTTTATGGTTTCCGGGCCCCCATAGTTTTACAGGAGAGGACTCATGCGAGTTTCACGTTCATGGCGGAATTGCTGTTGTTAGTTCTGTTTTAAACGCACTTGGTTCTCTCCCTGATTTTCGATTAGCCGAACCTGGGGAATTCACAAGGAGGGCATTCCACAATGCGAAGTTAGACTTGACTGAAGTTGAGGGTTTGGCCGATTTATTGCAAGCGGAAACGGAAATACAAAGAAAGCAGGTGATCTGGAGTTAGTTCACTTAAAAATAATCAAATCAGGCTTTTTTGCAAACTCAAGGCGCTTTGAGCAAGTTGTACAACAGGTGGAGGGGAAGTTTAATTAAATCAGTGGCACATGTTGAGGCACACATTGATTTTGAAGAAACTGAAACCATTGATGAGGGGGTTTTAGACCTTGTAGTTCAAGAAATTCAAATAATGAGGGACGAAATTCGCAAACATTTAAATGACGGGAGGAAAGGAGAGTTGTTGAGGACTGGAGTTAAAACAGTTATTCTGGGAGCACCCAACGTGGGGAAAAGTAGTTTAATGAATTTGCTTTGCAAAAGACCGGCTGCTATCGTTACACCAATTGAAGGCACTACTAGGGACATTCTGGAAGTTACTTTAAATATTGGGGGATATCCTCTAGTTCTCACAGATACCGCGGGGCTTAGATACGAAACTAACGATATCATAGAAAAAGAAGGAATAATTCGAGCAAAAAATAGCTACGATTGTGCCGATCTTGTAATTCTTGTACTAGATTCACTGAAAGTGTATAGTTGGTTGCATAACCACCCGCCTAGCTCAACCAGTGATTACTTAATGTGTTATATAGAAAAACTAGGGTTGTACGATTTAATAAACAAAGAATGTGTTATTGTTTTTAATAAGTCGGATCTCGTGCAGGATTTACTTGACTTGCAAAATTCTGAGATTGTTCATTTGTCGTGCAAGTCAGAAGATGGTGTCTCAAATCTTGTCAACACTATTGGCAATAAATTGAGAAAATTGTGAGTTTCGTTTTTACAATTCATATTTTTGATTATTTCTTTTAGATGTGGCGAACCCTCTGCCGAACATCCAAGTATGAATCAAGTGAGACATAGACAACACTTAAGTAACTGTCTCAAGTGTCTTGACTCGTCTCTTGATAGGTCATCAAGTGACACTGTTTTAATGGCTGAGCATTTGAGAAAGGCCTTAAGGCATCTTGGCTACTTAGTCGGTGCCACAACCACTGAGCAACTCCTAGATGTCATATTCAAAGATTTTTGTATCGGGAAATAAAACTCATATCAAATGACATAAGTATATTGTTTCTTTTATACAAAAAAATATTAAATGTATAACAAAACATTGACTAGTTACTTCACTTCCTGATTAAAATATTGTATATTATGAATTTGTGATTCACCATAAACTACATTTCTCGGATGGATTCATCCCACTGTTGATAGGACAGTTGTAAATCTTTGCAAAATCTTCGGAATTACTGAGAGAGCCAATAACTCTGAAAAAAATTTTTACGTAAACTCTCACGATTTCTGACAATTTTAATTTTACCTGAATATGCCAGGAGCATGGACGGCAACTTTTAATCGACTTTTCACCGTATCAATCCTTTGCTTACCGCACCACACCTGCAAGAGGAAATTAGGAAAAAAAGTGATAAGTAATGTAAATACTTGGGCAAAATTCAGGAAAAACAGTTGCCGCCCGGTTAAATTAATTCCTGGGAGGGTTTCATCGGCGTCGGGGTTGTGTTTTAGCCACGTTTCATAAGCCTGAAAAAGTTTTTTCTTTCAGCTACCCACCATCAAAAAAATCTATGATATTAATAATCATCGATTACAACATAAACTTTTGTTTAGAATCCGGGTAAACATTGAAAAACTACTTACTCTCGCAGAGCTCTTACCAAATTATAGGGACTTCAACCCTGTTAGAATTATTTCAAAAATATCTACTGGAAAAGTAATTTTGAACAAATCTGTATTTTTGTAAATTTTGTTTGTTTTTTGTTTCCATCTGTCTTTTTTATTTTCCCCCAATATTAGGTATTATTATTATTATTATTGTTATTATTATTATTATTATTTGATTATTATTATATGTGAGGGGTTGCGCCCTGTCTTACACACACAAAATCGTCAATAGGTCTTTCTTTGTTCTTCTTGTCTTTAGCAACGCAACAGATGAGGATAATTTTGCGTGACTTCAAAGAAAAAAACAAAAGCTATAGACTCGATATAACATTTAAATCAACTCTTTACTGAATAGGAAGGGTTATTTTGCACAAAAAGTTTGATAAATGCCTGAAATCACACTTTTCAAAAAATTGTCAAGAGTGCCTTGACTTTGCACGAATTTGGACGCTGCTTTTGACAGTTGTTTCAACGAGGTTGTCATCGTCGGTATCGTTATCTTTCAGGAAATCATACCAAACCAGTGATTATTAATCGTGTGGGGGTTCAAAAGTGCAAAGTGGGGCAGGTGCCAGGTGTTTTGTGGAATATTTGTGAATTTGAAAGTCCGGGCGCGCGCGGGCTGTGACTTGGCGCGGCGTCCACCATGCGCCACGAACTGCCCCTTGATTGTAATTAATAATTATGGAGAATACCCGAGGAAATACCGGTTCAAAAGACTGTTTTATACACATTTTGCAATTTGAGAAAGGTAGGTGCTACACATTTGCGTCTAAAACCTATTCCAACGTTAATTTCATTTGCATCGAATTATGGCGTCACTGTGACGTCAACGTGTGACGTCACTGTCAGTTAGAGGGCCGTTTAAAATACAATTGTTCCAAACTTTTTGACTTGGAAAAGTGGAATGGTGAATTGTAAAGTGTTGTTTGAGACTTAGTAGCTTGTAAAGTAGAATTTGCAAAAAAAAACTCGAAGTTAATGTTAATTGTCAAATTTGATGTGTGCCATAAAAAGGCACATCACAACATACGGCCAAAACGATACAAAAGTTAGTTTTTATGATTACCCTGAACGCCTGTTTTAATCCCCCATTATCGGCGATATTTTCCCCCTGAGTGATAAACCCGTCCATATAAGTATCCACATCGGGAATAATGTACGAGTTGTACTGATCTAGAAGCAGCAAGTGTAGAAAACTGAATGAAAAAAAAATATGTAGAAAGTACCAATCATGCATTTCGCGCGTTGGTGGAAGTTGTAAATGGAGTCCTCCTTCCACCACTGTTGGAGGTTTCCATAGTGGTCGAACAGGCGCCCCTTGTCGTCAAATCCGTGCGTTATTTCGTGCCCTATTACGACTCCAATTCCACCAAAATTGAGCGATTTCGGGAAGTGTTTGTGGTAGAAGGGTGGTTGCAAAATCCCAGCCGGAAAAACTAAAAAAGCGCTAGAATTTTTTTCCAAAGATACGTACTGATTTGGTTTTTGTTTCTGCTGTAATACGCGTTAACAACCGCCGGGGCTGTGCCCCACGTCGTCTTATTGACCTCAGTCCCGATCTTCCTTTGCTCAATTCGGGTCAAATGTCGCAAAATACTCAACGTGTTTTCGAAAAAATAGTCGGGGTGTGCGTCAACATCGTAGTATTTTTCGCTTAACTCGTCCTGATCTAAAAGGAAGTCGGGATAACCGATCTTGAGGTTCATTTTATCGATTTTCATGCGAGCGTAGTCTTTGGTGTCGTCACCCAACCATTTGTTTTCCTTGAGGATTAAGCGGAAGGCTTCTTGCAGTTGTTTTGTCATCTCCAAAGTCTAGAAAAATTGCCTACAAGCGGTTTCAGTTATTTGGTTACTTACATCGTTTTTGCTATTTTCGTCGAAGTATTTTTTGACGAATAAACTACCAAGCGCCATTCCCATATTAGAGTTGACTTGGGACACGCAGAACTGCCACCGAGGGGGCGATTTTTCGCGCCCAAACAAAACGTGGTAGAACCTCTGTTTTGCCATTAAAAACCTGTTATCGAGATTGTTGGTTCGGTGCCGCACGAACCTCCAAATTAGATAATTCGAAACGGTTCTGAAATCATAATCACGATTTTGCCAAAGTTTTCATTCTTATTACCGTGGCGTAGTGTGCGCTAAAATATCAAATAATTTGTGTAAGTAGTCCATGCAGTAGCACGCCACTGATTCTTCCAACTCGGCTTCTTTGCCTAAGACGATGCTAAAATAATGTACCCAATCAAACTGCGGGAAAATTTTTTGCAAGGCACCGATGCTAGTTTTGAGGTATAAATCGGTGACGTTTCGTCTGTTTTCGCTAGGAACCATTATCTGGAAATAAATTGTCGAAAAAATAATTAAATGAGTGGACAATACTACGTTTGCTAATTTCGTCTCAAAAGTGATCACATCGTTGACGTCCTGGATCGCCTCATTTAGTGGCGCCCCCAAAATAGAGGCCACAGCAAGAATAAAAACCTTATATGCACGAAGATATTTTGAATAGGAAGGATCGAGAAAATAGCTCCTTCCAGGTAGACCTAACGTCGTCTGATCGATCTACGGAATACGGAAAGGCTTAAACCCTTTAGAAACTCGGAAACTACCAATACCTGGATAATGTAATTTTTCGAATTAATTATATCCGGCCCAATCCATTCAGTTATCAAAATATCATTATTGTATAATTTCAAATTCGCCATTAATTCCTCGAGTTTAAAATTTGTATCGTCCCAATCTGGTTGAATAATCGGCCACCCTCCTAATTCATCGAGTAATTTTATCAGCGGCTTTTCACCCCTCGACTCCAGCCTTTCTGAATCAATTTTGTAAAAATAATGAAATGATTTTTGTTGTTTCACCCAAACCTTCGTTCATGCATGATCTGTAAAAAAATCGCGCCTTGTCGGCCGCCTTCATCGTGCCGTTTGTAAAATAATATTCCTGAAAATTTACATTTATTAAAACATTTTTTTTACCAAAAAATCCCACCTTATCCATCGCTTCGGACAAAAGATTTCGCAAAACGGTGTCCAAGTTCTCGCGCAACATCTCGAACGTATCATATGAGGTTCTATCGGCGGGAATTGTGTGATATTTATTCCAGTTACCACAAGCATACTCATAAAAATCCTCACAGGGATCGGCCGATTCATTCATATATTTTCTCATGGTCGAAGCTTCGAATTATTAGTTATTTGATTTAGAAAATTGGTTATTTGTGAATAATTATCCGCCGTTTTTAGTATTATTAAAAGCTTTTATTTAATTTACTGATTCATATGTTGTTCAAACGTTCTTTATTTTTTTTTGATTTGCATCTTCCGATTCAAAAATCGGTAACTTTGCCATTTTTAAAGATTTTGAAATTATTTTTACAGCATTTTAACACATTCGCTGCCGAGGCAAATTTTCTAATATTGTTTCTCACGTCAATGCTCATTTTAAATTTGCATAACGATTTTTCGAAGGTGGATATAAGTTTAAATGTCATTTAGGCCATTTTGTGTTTTCTAGAACCAAAAAACTTGAACGGTCACCAGTGTCCTCCATGGCAGCGAATGTGTTAAAAAGAAAGCTTAGGTCTTTTCTTCGTTTTTTTTTAAATTTCTAAAAAAGTTACTAAAACGCAAATTTTCAAATTTTTACCAGAACCAAAAAGGCAGTAATTAATATAGCTTTCTATTTTTAATACTTAGGGTATAACCGGAAGTGCCGCCATTTTGAAAATATTTTCTTTGAATTTAAGCGGAACAGCCTTTTTTTAATGAAAGAGCACCAAATCGGTAACAAAAGTGGCCGATAATTATGCACCAACCTAATAATTAATTAGTAATTACCTTGCAATTCTCTGATTTCGTCATAATTCAGTCGACTGTTCCAAAAGAGTGCGTGCGATTTGTTAGGGGAGGGTGGGGCAAGTTGGCTCTGATCGAGCTCAAATAAATCGTTACCTTCCTGATCAAGTGGGAGAGATAACTCAAAAATAAGAAAATTCAAAATTTTGCGACTACTTATAATCACTTACTGTCCACTCCAGCGATTTGCTTTCAAAATTTTTGTAAAATTCTAATTCTGTGTCATTACGCAACTCTTCGTAATCAGTAAACTAATAAAATTTTTGAAATTAATAAAGCATTTTGTTTAAATGACTTACATTTTCTTGGCTTAAAGTAACTTCTCTTTTTTGCCTTATTTTAGTGAAAGTGTTGTTATTTAAAAGTTCAGGCACGTATGAGGTTTTCACGTCTTTAAGGAGGTCTCTCCGGTCCTCATCTTCCAGAATTTCGGTTTCGTCGAATTTTTTCATTGCTAGAAAGGATTTTTAGCAAAGCCGAAAATAGTGTTTGATTTTTATACAGATAAGATTATTGTCGTTGCCACTGGCAAGACTGGAGTATCGTGTAAGGAAAACGATGAAAATGACAATGGGGAGCAGAATAATTGGTACAAAAACGAGTCGTTTGAGTTTAATTTGCCAGTCTTTCTCATGTCCCACACACCATCTAAAACACGCTTGCGTGAGATTAATTGGCGCGTGATTTAATTAATGCTAAATACCTCACTCTTCCCGATTCCTGATGGGCCGCAAGTCGACACGAGCAAAAATTCTTTTTCTTCTCCATTGACACTGACAGAAAGTTCAACCTCACGCAACAAAAACTACAGGAACCCGGGTGATGAATTCGACCTTATTCGCTTAATAACTGGGTCATTTTGATTTAAGAAACGAATTAGCAATGATTTTAAATTCACACTGCGCGTGTTGATGCACTTATCGGTTTCTAGTCTGAAACAGGTGCGATTGGAGCTTCCAGAAGGTGCACTAAGTCTGGAAATATGTGAGTTTTGCGTGCTTGAGTTTAAGACTTTTCCAGACGTAATAATATACTTTAATGGCTTATTAAAATACACATGCGCAACAAAGCATAAATAAATTGTTTACAGGAAACCCAAAACGGATTACTCGAAGCAAGTCATCGTAGGCACATGGTTTGGCAATTTTTGGGCAAGGAGCTTCAATTAACTCAATTAAATTAATTCTGTGTTTGTCTTGGTTTGAGTGGTTTGACTTATTAGGGACTGGTTGGGAAATAATTGATTTGATTCAAATAGAACCAATCAAAATAACTAACCGCGTTAAAACGTCCACCAAGACAATCATTCGATGAAATTTCGTCGGCTTTATAATTAATAAGAAAAGCTGATTGGCTGTCATATGTTGTTTTTAGCGCTGCGATGCTTTTATTTTTAACTAATATCTCGGGCTTTATCTGAGTGCTTTGGTAGATAGTGCAGGGTATAATTTCACACCGCTTCTGAGTACTCTCTTTTGGAGCGCCCGATTTGGAGCAGAATGTGATGCTCGAAATTTTCGATTACAATTTTTTCGAAAATTCGCGCTCCGTAATTGTTGATTTCAAGCTGGGTTGGTTGAACAAAGCGAGTTTCGATTTATTGTGAGTGTTTTGAGGAGGTTTTGCCGTCGCTTGGTCGCCGGTTTAGTTCCCTGGGTCGTAAAGGTGTCTACCGTTTCACATTCTAAGGCGCATTATGAGTTTGCAAGTTTGAGCGGCAGCAATAAGGTTGTGATACACTTCGCTCTATAATTATCCTGATTCCGCCGCTTGTGAAATGCTTAATCTATTAGCAGACATTTGGGTTCAATGTTTTTCATTGGAAACGTTTGTATTTGTATTTTTCGGAAGAGTCACTTTTTCACCCCTTATGTATTTTCATATTCTCCTCACTTATGTGTGCAGCTGAATTCAGGACGTGTGTTCGGAATTTTTACATGCGAGAAAATAAGATCAAAAACAATTTTTGTCAATCTATTATTTGACGACATCTTTCCAAAATATGTTATTTTAAGGCGACTCGTTTAACCAATTTGGAAATTTTATTTAATAAAACCAATCCCTGATTTCTGACGGATTTATTCCGTTTTGGACACTAACATTATTTCAGCTTCTTCAAGGGAAACTTTAATAACCTCCAAAGCGCACAATTCAATTACAACAAATGCTGCTTCTTAAAGCCTCATTATTAAATTTACCCAAGTATTGTGTTCGCCCAACACGCAACTCTCTGAAAATAAGGTATTTTCTCTATTTTGCAAAACGTCAGAATATATACATAAACGCCGTAGGATAACTTTATACCGCTTCGTTTTACGCGTTCTTTTCTCCCTCGCCACAGGGTCGCACTCCGAAAATATCTCCAATCGCTTTTTCCTCATTTTGCGCCAAAAACTGTTTTAGAATACCTACTTTCACTTTTCATAAACTTGAGGGAATCACTACTTTTTTTACGAATCATTTATTAAAAGAATTAGGTTGCAGAGAACAAAAGTATAGTTCATTCAGGGAAGAATTATATTTAAACATTAAATATATAATATATTTAAATGTAATAATTTAAATATATAATATTAATATATTTAAATTAAGAGTAATTTAATTAAACTGCAAGATCACCTAAAGAGTGCTGTTTTGTTTATATTCTACACTTTCTTATGTATTGCTGTTTGTATAATGATGTCAATTTTTTCTTTTCTAACTTCAGTTATTTGAAATTTAATTCGTATAAAGGTATTAAGTAGTCTAGTTTAATAAATATTTGTATTACCATTTTGTAATTTATTGAATTTTTGTATTCAAAGCACGTTATGTTTTGGTTCATTAATCGAAAAGTAAATTTTACCTATTGGTGAGGTTTTGCTTTGAGGGCGAAGAAATAAACTGCGGTGGGCGAGTGCGGCTCTGTATGCGACATGATACAGGGAATCACTACTTTTTTTACGAATCATTTATTAAAAAAATTAGGTTGCAGAGAACAAAAGTATAGTTGATTCAGGGAACAAATATATTTAAACATTAAATATATAATATATTTATTATATATTTAAATTTAATAATTTAAATATATAATATTAATATATTTAAATTAAGAGTAATTTAGTTAAACTGCAAGATCACCTAAAGAGTGCTGTTTTGTTCAATATTCTACACTTTCTTATGTATTGCTGTTTGTATATTGATGTCAATTTTTTCTTTTCTAACTTCAGTTATTTGAAATTTAATCCGTATAAAGGTATTAAGTAGTCTAGTTTAATAAATAATTGTATTACCATTTTGTAATTTATTGAATTTTTGTATTCAAAGCACGTTATGTTTTGGTTCATTAATCGAAAAGTAAATTTTACCTATTGGTGAGGTTTTGCTTTGAGGGCGAAGAAATAAACTGCGGTGGGCGAGTGCGGCTCTGTACGCGAAATTGTGGAAACCACTGGGACTGTGTAACGCGGGGCGGAATTTTCGTTATTTTTATTTGAATTTCTTTGGTTTCACAAAGTAGCATTTTAAAATGGCCCATTTATTTTCCGATGCGAAATGTTGAAATTACAGAAAAGTGAATGCCATTGAAAGTGTTTTATATTTTTTCTTTATGTGAGCATTCGCGGAAATTCCTCTTAGACAATTAGAGCGAATTTTCCGAAATGAAATTATGCGTTTTGACGTCGACGTTCGATGTATTTCAGTAAAATAAAACAAACGCAAATGCGATTATGTGCATAATTTGGATGACAGCCGAACTGTCGCCCGATAATTCGTGAAAATATTTTTCGAGGGGTGGATTTTTCTACCTTTAAAAATGGTAAATTCAGCTTTGGCTCGAACGCGTCTTTTTGATGTTAGTGCCGCCTATTTAGAGTGTTATTGAATTATTCAGATCTGTACGGTGGTGTGAAACAGCGAGTAAACGCGCAATAATGTAAACCTCACACCCCGACACCAATTGTGTACCACCCTGAGCGACGTTTTACTCTCTTTGTTGTTGTACGGTGTGTTGGCAGTTGTCAGCTTCCAGAAACTGTTTCTCCCATTTGATTTTCAGCGGAATTACCAGTCACCGCTAATTTATTTTTTCGTTTAGCTTGAAATTAAACGAAAAATTCGAGCTTCTCATATTCAATTCTAAGTGGCACAAATTTTGGAATAAAACATCTTTGTCGGCACTCACCTATATTATATAGCCCTCTTGTCAGAAATGTATACGAAAATGACTTGCTTTTTTATCGTACCTGCATCTGGTGATGGCCCCATTGTCGTTAAAAACAATGTCACAACACAGACAATTGTCGCAACATTCCTTGCTTGTACCATCAATCATTTTTTTAATTATTAGTATTACGTTAATTAAATGTTTAAATGGGTATCGATAAAACAAGAAAGTTAAGCAAACATGTTCCAATCTGAGTTTCGCATGTCGCAAGTCTAAATTCAGCTGTTATTTATTTTAATATGGAAGTAACTTTTCGGAATTGTGCCGATTCACGTTATACAGTGTGTTTTTTGTCACTTGGTGTTTGGCCTGTGGTCGTAAGAAAACACGAAGGAATGGTGTTTAAATAACAAAAAGCGCGTATTGGACAAAAGGTGTGATTAAATGATCATGAATTAAGAATGCGCCTCATTCAGCTGGATTTATAATATTGATTGTGTCCGAGGAGAGTATATAAAATGATTGTATATGTTACAATAGGAATGTTAGTGGTATTTTGAGTGACGGTTTTCTTTGTATATGAACCTGAAGTGGTCCAAACACTTGGGCATTTAATGTTGACGGCTCATCGGAGCTTTTGTTGAGGAGTCAGCTTCAAATAACTTCAAATATCATTGTCTTTGTTGGTTTCTCGAGTATAAAGAGTGAGCTATCTTACACTGACGAACGCTTCGTTTTTGACGGCCTCGTTTATGTGTTTATTAAATGTTGTGTTATTTTGTTTTTTTGTCACGAGTGGAATTACTGACAATCCGGTGAAGTTTTTATCGAGTTAAGTTGGCTGAAACTGAACTGGGGAAGCTGGAAACTTGCGAAACGTATTGATTTGAGATTTTTCCACGTGATGTTACTTAATTAGGTGTGGTTGGACGGGTGATGTATTGAGTTTGGTGTCAATGAAACTGTAAACACAGTAAACTAAGATGAAGAGTATGGTAGCCCTCTCGAAGTGTTTATTGTAAGCGACCTCCCCAGGAAGCTCTCCAAAGCGCACCACTCCCAACTTGAAGTTGGAGCTAATATTGACACATGCCGCCTCTTGTTTTCAATACACCTCCGGTGTTGTGCGTCCATGTATGCAAATAAAACTGTCCACTGTCGTTTGGCATTGTCTAATTGTTGTCATTACGTGACAAAATTCGTTTACTCTTGCGTGTGCATAAGTTTGACTCGAGTAAATTTATTCTCACGATAATAGGTCTTTTGTGCTTTAAAAACATTTAATATTTTCTTATCTTAAAAGTGATCTTCGTATTTGCCAAATGTTGTGAATAGAACTTATTTGTCATCGTGTTATTATTGGGGTTATTCTCGGTAAAAGCAGGTGGGTTGGCTAAGTGTTTCCTAAGTTTACAAACCCTACAAAAATATACATTTCATTTCCAATTTCTGAATATTCACTATTATTCAACTCTTCGTAACCGGACGAACTCTTGTTTGGAATCACAACATGAGCCAGGTAGCCAACGTCTCCCGGCGCATTTTCTCACCTCTTCGTTTGATGCACATTTCAAAAACTAGAGCAACCCACATTAAAAAAATATAGCTGTCGTTTTGTGCATTTTGCAGCGTTGGATTGTAGAAATCGTAAGTGCGCTCGACTTTTATAATTTTTAAGCTTTTAGCGTTTCGGAAGCAGAAATTAGGAAGTGTAGGCGTTTAAAAGCTTTCGAATCAATTTGGTTAGTAATTTGGGTAATTTAGTCTCTTGTGTGTCGAACGTACGGTTGTGAAAGGGCGAAAAAATGCTTGACGCCTTTGTTGAATAGGGAAGAATAACGAAGAATATATTTATCCGGTCGGTCGCGTTTTGTAACTTATTGTAAATACAATAAGTGCGCCAGGCTGAGGCCGAGGCGGGTTGAAATAATTCCCGAAGTGTAAGTAAGTCTCGACGGGAGACTCTGAATTCTACTAACAAAGCATTGAAACAGGGCCTCTGTTTAGGACGACAATTATTTACTAATTTACACAGTCCAATAAATACAATTACAATTGCTCCGCTATTATAACGCACCGGTGCATGAAACATCACATTTACCACCATAAAAGAATTTGCTTCTTGGGGATGAATTTTAATGGACTCGCTCGATGTTTGTTAGATGCTGTTTTCTCACCCCTGAAGTGCACTCCACAATGCACGTGTCATAATTTTCAACAACTACCAAAGAAATTACAGTCATTTTTAGCATTTTGTTCTCTTATTAGGCTTAAAAGCTTAGCAAAAGTATAAAGTCGTCAATCTTTTTACCAAAACAGACTTGAATGGTTCACAACCACAATGCTGCTCACTCCCCGTGTCAAGTAGATTAGGACGTTACAATGAGTACTTACTGTCAAAATCCCACAATATTTGTACCTCCTACGGCTTAAGTACGCACTTTTTAAAGCTCTTCAGCTTCATTCATGCTTTTGATCGAATTACCAAAAGGACCAGACTTACCCGCAGATTCCTTACTCAAGAGCAAACGCGTGACGAATTCATTCACCACCAAAAAAACAACCAATTAGCTTTTAAAAATAAACTATTTCGAAATACAAAAATTTCGCTGACAATTATAACGAGTGATTTAAAAATAAACAGCAGCGCCGTACAAGGGTTGTTTGGACAACATGAACAAGATCCTATTTTTTTTAATGAAACCAAGGAAAGTAAAGAAAAAGATCAAACACGAAAATTTTAATTATACTTTCTCCATTTGTTTCCTTAATAGAAAGAGCAACCAATTGATCTTAATTTTTTCTGACATTATTAGTTCAAATTCTTGAAAAATTGACGTTCTTTGTTCTGCAGGCTTCAGTTTAAATGGATCATAAATGAAAATGGATTTATTTTGTATTTTGTAATGAATTATTAGTAATTACCTTTTTAAATTATTTTTTGACTCAGCCAGGGCATAACTAATTTTTATAGAAAATTATGTGTGGTTTAATTTATGAATAAGTATTTGTTGGATTTAAATTTTAGTTAATGTTGTGTTTGACAAAGGTATGTTAAGGAAATGTTGATTTTTCCTAATCCAAACTTTCCGAAAATCGAAAAATAAAGTGCGTCGCGTATTTTTAGATAAAGTTGAAATAAGTATACCTACTGTTAACAGATTCACTCTGTATACTATATTATAGAAAAAAAAACTGAACTACATATTTCATATTATTTTTATTTTTTTTTATACATATTTTTCATTAAAAAAGTAACTCGACGATCCAAGAATTAATTCGCATTAGGTATAGAGGTTTTACTGAACAGTAGACTCTCGATTAACCGGTAAGGTCGTTGATAAAAATTTCGAATAATTGTAATAGGGAATGGAAATATTAAAAATATATATATATAATATTATATAATTATATATTTGAGCTGTGTCAAAATTTGGCTTAGGTACATTCAGACGGGGCACGTGAACCAACGATTTTTGGATAGTCGACTCTTTAATTTTATTCTACGCAAATCAAGTAAATTAAACTTTAATAATTAATTTTCTTCAGAGAATTAGTGAAATATCGGATAAAACGGAGGTTGAAAATTAGTGGTGCCGGGAAAAACCGTAAATGTAGTAGTATTTGAATTTTTTAAACGTGTTTTAAGTGACGAGTATATTTTATAAAACTTACCTTTTATTTCGTCTTTATTTTTTTATTGCTTTTCTTTTTTTTAAACAGATTTTTGCTTATTTATTGCACGTGTGTAGAACTGGCAGTTTGAATATTCTCGTTTGGAGTCACTTCACGAGCTACACATCACTTGCTTTTTTTCGTATTGTTTGAGTAATTTCACTGGACCATCACTTACTAGTTACTGCATTATTTATTTGGATGGGTGGTCAATTAAAAAATGGGTGGATATAAGTAGTAGGTATATTTACATATAATATAGATACAGTTCTCATACACATTTAATTTTATATACAAATTCCGGTATTGTTAAGAAAATATTAAAACGTTGATTGAAATTGTTTGTAACAGAACAATAAATATATCTAATATGAACAGTGACTATTCGTATAAATAAAATTGTAAATAACGGACAGTCTTCAAGTAGATTTGAAAACACAATTCACTAAAAATCACTTTAAGAGTCTGTGGTGTCGGTGGCAGTTTCTGCAGTCGTTCCTGGCCTCGCTTGTAACAATGCTTGGTAATAATTAACGATGGGAAACATATTAGGCCACTGTTTGGGTGAAGTCTCTTGGTGTTGGTCACTGGAGACGACGTCGATGTCCTCTTCGTTGGTGTCTTCACCGGAATCCGGCGCCAAAAGCGACGCCACGTCGAACTGCCGCTTGCGAGACGGACCTCGAGCCGGCACCTGATGAGCAAAACAAAACGAATAACTTCCGCTTTCAAGCTGATTCAAAATAATTTCCAAAAAAAGTCAAAAATTGAGTAGTTTCAAATCAAGAAAATTTTTAGTTTGAGTTTTTGCGTGATTCTGTCCGAAGTTTGACGGTTAAGGGAAGAACCTTACTGTGTGATAAACGGACGTGGAAGGCCCTGGCACGACAGGCGGACTCACAGACAAGGGCGGCGGACTTGGCGAATCAGCCCCATCTTCATCGACGGCAAGCCCCATGTGCTTCCTCACCTTTCTTTGTGCCTTCCTCCTCCTGAAGTCCCCTTTTCTAAAGTCGTCCACATTTGCGGGATGAATTGCCCAGTAATGTCCCTTTCCGTTGGCGCTTCTTCCCGCCTTGATGAAACAATCATTGAGAGACAAATTATGCCTGATGGAGTTTCTCCAACCCGGTCCCCGGGTCCTGAAGTAAGGATAGTGGTCGAGGATGTGCTGATAGATGTCCGAAAGGACCAGTTTTCCTTCGGGAGAGCTTAGAATAGCCATGGCGATGAGGCCGATGTAGCTGTGCTGGGGCTTGGGCTCCTCCGGCTGTAGCGCCCTAAAGATAGCGTTACGAAAATCAAGAAACGTTCGGTTCTTGGCTTGAGATTGTCAAGAATCAAGAATTTATTAATTGCAGTCTAAAGCTAATTCATTTTTTCTAAGTCGTTATTTTGTTTTTTTTACATACGTCACTTTTGACAAATTATTACTAAACGTACCGCCAACTGTAGCTACCAGCTTATGTATTTTTATAAATATGGCATTTGGGCAAATTCAGTAACGCTGAACGTTTTTAGAATTTTGGGGTGTGGAAAAAGAAGTCACAAAAAAACTAACGTTAAAATTTACATCTAAACAGTCTTTAATTTTATGTAAGAAATTGACGAAAGTAGAAAATAGGAGAGAAAGCAATTAAATAAAGATGCTGTTTTGTTGCATACGAGAAAGGTGTTGAAAATGAATAATAGTTAATATCTTCTGTATTATGAAAGTTGCACATTTTAAACTAAAAACCTTTATATAAGCAATTATCATTTTTATTTTATTTATTTTTTTATGTGCTATATTCTGACATTTATGATGTCGTTTGTTTTTGAGTTGTGACGTTATTCTAATCTTTTAAAATGACAACCGACGTTTTTGTTCACTGTTTCAGATAACACGCATCTTTCTTATAATAAAAAAATAAAAATAAAAAAAATATTGATAATTATTTAATTAAACATAATAGGTTTTATCCCTTTGTTCTTGACTTATTTTATAAGTGGCAATTATTTTTTGGATGTTTTTTCTATAATTAAAACTATTACCCCTTCAAAAATTAAAGCACGAACGAAAAGATAAAGCTCTGCGTAATAGGTACTCTCAAAAACTTTTATAACTTTTTATTTTCACACTTACCAGAAAGATAAAAATGTACTATTTAAAACACTAACCAAAAATGTCAAATGTCGTTAAAAAAATAAAATTGACGTCATTATGTCGCATTTAAAAACATAAAATTGACCTGTTTGAGAATTTTTTTGATAATTGAGTCATAACAAAAATATGAATTTTGTGCGATATCTTTATAGTTCAATTTGTATATCCTTTAGAAAAACATAACATTTGGAGTTTTGTTGCACCTAGTTAAACGTAAAAAGAATATTAGATCTTCAATAAAACTACACACATTCTCAAACAAGTGGTAATAATAATTTATTAGTTTTTTAAATACATTAACAACTTTGCAATTAATAAAAATTGCTTGTTTTTAGACATAAATTGGCAAGTCATTTCAATTTCTAGTGAAAAATATGCTAGAAAAGGAAGTCTTTTTAATCTATGATTGACCATCGATAAAATGCTATTTAACAAAAAGAAAAATTATTCAACCACAAAAAAAAATATTAACGCCACCGTCAGTACCTGGTTTTCTGTGTAATTTAATAAGAATTAGACACGATGGCTTATTTGATGTTTAATAAAAAATAACATTATAAAGTGGTTTATTCTTTTAAATTTTTATTAAAAACGGCTTCCAATAAACTTCTAAATTGTTATTATTTATTAAACACCTCAAAGTCGTTGATATTTTGCAACGCAACATAAAAATTTAAAATACTTCGGAGACGATTTTTATTTAAAGCATTCAGATAATGTATAAAACGCAAAAAGTTGAATAACTCGACAGCATTTTTGATATTTTTTTATGATATGCGGTTTGTACGCAAATTTGAAATATTTCGTAGGATTAAAAAAATTATAAATTAATTTTTAGGAATACTGCTGTAACTACAGTCACATTAGTACATATGAAATTAATAATAAATTACCAAATTTGCCTATTTCAATTTGTATTCTTGATGATTTTTTAAAGATTTCGCTAAATTTTTGTTTCGGCAGGTGTAAGTCGCGGCATGCGGTTTTGACCAAAAATTATTTTCTTAGAAAAGGAGCTCGAGAATGTTACTCATCGATAATTTTTATTCGAACATCCAAAATACACCACCCTGTACTTGGCATCTATTTCAATTAATTGCCTTGGGTTGTGTCTGCAGATTCTAAAAAGTGCATCTAACTTCTAGGAACAAAAACAAAATTACAATCAAAATTATGACCACTACATTTTTTTGAAAAATTAAAACTCAAGACAATTTTTTTCTGATTTGAGTTTCAGATAAGCGCATCAAGTTCTAATACCAATGTTTCTTTTTAAATTTTATTATCGAGAGTAAAATAGAGTAACTATATGTATTAAAAACGCATTTTGAATTTGAAAACTACTTTACAAATGAAGTATCTAAAGAATTTAGAAACGAAACACCCTTAAAGAGTTACGAGAGCAAATTGAACGTTAAACATCGACCTTTTGAAAGGCTTCTTTGTTTGCTGATTTTCACAAACTTTTTGGAAGTTTTTGTTCATTTTAATAATTTAACTAAAAACTGGACTTGGTGAAGCACTGAATCCTACCTGGGGAAGAGCGGGTAGCAGGTGAGCGGCGTCGGAAAAGGGTTCAGCAGAGGGTAGCGAAGCCTTTCTGCGACGGCATACTGGTAGAGCTGGAGCCGGTACTGGTCGATGGGCAGCAGGGCCCGGGGGCCACCTTCGAGCGCGAAGGGCATCGGCAGCCTCGGTGAGGTGTTGGCCGGAGTCTCGTTACTGCACATTGCACCACATCGACACAAACTGGCTATGGGTTCCTATCAGTTTGAGTCAGATTATTAATTATGTACCGGCAACACCGACTGAATAAACTATACTAGTGAGAGACCCATCTGGGCATCTAAACATGTAACAAACACGAACTATTTGTGGACCAATATTTGGTAACAGTGGCGGGGCGGAGCCAACGCGGGCCAATCGCGAGCAAGCTCTCCCTTCCGGAAAAATCAAACGACACGCCCAGCCATGTTGTTCAACTGTCCTTCTCCCAACAGTCGCAACTACCCCAAATCTTCGCACAAATCCGAATCATTTGCATACACAAATTTTGACACAATCAATTTCGTTGCGAATTTAAAAAATTGGAAAAATCGCCACTTTCGGAAAAATTTACACGCTAGTGCCACACTTTACGATAAGCACCTCCCATTTGGCCCCCACCAACGACAATGAAATCTCTCCCTCAGAAACCCTCAGTTGTTTCTTGTACATTTGCAGTTGTTGCCTAAATATTGGCATTATTCTTACTTACAATAGACAATAAGTGTATTCATTTGCGTCAAAAGGACGCCACGTTGCGCCATGTTGAATTTCAATCACGGACTCATTTTATTCTTACATTTCATTGTGATTGTCACAACTAACACAGAAATACACTTTTCGACAATTACTAGACCGAGAAAAATGAGGTAAGTATCGCCATAAACTATTTTTATTATAGGTACAATTGAAAAATGAATAATGACTATAAGTAGCAAAAACGATAAAATTGTAGTCGATTGTATTCATTGTGTTCCTGGAGGGTGACAGTAACGCCCATATACAGTTTAAATAATAAGCCGCCATATGCATTTTTCACAACAATATAATCTCACCCTTGCTTACATGGCAAGGTATTTAGGGGATGCCGAAAACACATTAGATATGACAACAGTATTTAGACTGCGTCCAAACCAAGCCAAAATAATTTAGACAATTTTTTGATAAGGAAATACTTATTATGAAGTATTAGGTGCGCAAAATCTTGAAATACAGGTATGCTACGTGATTTAAAAATGCCAGCGCTGGTAAAAAGTTTATTTTTCAGTTTTTTGGGCATCTTTTTATATTATTTTGAGCTTCGACGATCTCATATGTATTTATTTGTATCTATTTTAGTATAAGTAGGTATTTAGTTTTTATTTACCATGGCCAACTTATGAAACATTAAATATGTTTTTCAGAACGTAAAAAAGCTTTTCGAAAATATCATAGCCAATATGATTTACTTATACTTATTTAAAAAATACAATTTTGGTATTACAGCTAAACGAATGAATTCACCCAATTTGACTAAGTATATTTTTTTATTTTGACAAATTTATCAAGTAAAAAATAGTAATCCATTACTTTTAATAAAATTAACGTTGGCAGAAGACCAATTCTTTCAAACGAACTTAGCTATAGAAATATTATCCTTTTACTGCCATTGAAAAAAAAACATTTTTATAAGACAAGGAATTACCTCATATAATTCCAAAAAATAGTCGTCGTTGAGTGTAAACCATGGGACAGTCCGCTTCTTTTAACCTTCTAAACGTCAAAATAAGCATCAGTCAAGGTCTGAAGTCCCAAGATCTTGCAAGGAGACAGCTCTAAAAAATAAAAAATACAAACGAAGTAAAATAAAAAAAAATGGTATTTGAAATTCGTTGAAAAATGAGCCTCATCCAAAGACCGTAGTCTGATATACTGATTTCAACAGCAAAATGCCAAAACCACGACCTTTAAACAAGACACAAAATTGAAGAACAAGCCTGAAAAAAAGTTCACATCAGGCGCTTTTGGACAAAGCTCAACACCCCAGAGATGAGCCACATCAATTGTCCAGAAAAAATGCGATCGATGTCATTAACTGATATACGGTGCAAAACTGACTCAACCATTTATTTAGTTCACAAATAGTCGAACCAATTTTACACCGCGTATCAGTCTTTGTCCATTTCTTCTAATTTTGCTTCGGGGGATGACAGCGTCCAAACAGGCAAAATTTTTGGTAAATATTTGTCGGAGGGTAAATATGATAAGGTTGCGGACGCAATGCATTTATCGATTAAATATTAAATAAAATTAGCATAAATAATTCTCTTTGTTTAGTGATTGAAAAGTGGTAAAAAACGAGTCACTTTGAATACGACAGGAAGCAAATAAATAAAACAAAAATCGAATTAGCTCTTTTAGTGAAATTGTTCGAAAGCTAAAGCCGTAAAGCACTAGAGTTAATTTAGGCGTATTAGTGCATTTTCAATCGTGGTTTCCGTCCGAATAGTCCATAGATCGATGAAACTATTGTACTTGATTCTGGTCACGGTTCTGACCGTATCTCGTGTCACGCATTGTGTTCCTAAACACACTGTCAGTCCGTGATATGTCCGCACGATCGAATAAATGCACGAACGAGAGGCCATTTTGCCCCCGATTTGGCAAATGTTCAACTTCAGTTTCTGTATCAATGGATCAATGATGAAGAAATTTGCAAATTGTTTGGGTGGTATTGTTGACGTGGGATTAAGGGCTGAGAAGCCGAGGTTTGGCTTTGGTCGTGTGGCAGCCGTATAAGCCATTTCGTTAATTAAGTAGGTATACACAGCGTATGGAAGAGGAAAAATCCGCTCAAATCCATAATCCGATCCGCTTAAAGTCTATGCAACACATACAACAGCCAGAATCCCGCGATCAATTTCGCTATAGGTTGTATAACATTATCCTTGTTCGTGAAGTTGCGAAGAGATACGGAGGGGAAGCAAGCCAGCGGGCTAGAGCAGTCAGCTCTGCCAGTAGCTGGGAGTTTAATTACAGACTAGTGGCATCCCCTGGGACTGGCGGGGCTTCAACCACCCTTTGCTCCCTCCATCCCCGCCAACGGCAAAGCCCAAAGAACGGTTCACACCGGCGTTGGAGCACAAAATCGCCGACTTTGTCCTCGATGATCGATATCGAAAATCACAATTGGAACTGGAACGGAGCTGTTCGTAAATATGCGGAAACGACGCGAGAACGCGACCCTAATGTATGCTAAGTAGGTCTTCGTTAGGTACGAGATAAATGCTGTAATAAGCGATGTCGGGGAGCCAGACCGCTCAAAGACTGTTTTGATGAGTTATTTTGAACAAAACAAGCCATACAACCACTTTGTAACAGACTTTGTTGTTGCCGCTTACACAAGGAAAACCAATAACTGATTATTTTCTCATGTTTTCCGAAAAACTCCAGAATAATAACTAAGTTTGTTACGTTAAACTCGATTTGAAAAATTGGAAAATTTATTCGATTATTTGCAAAACCTTTTTTACACACAACAGACACCGATAACGTTCACAACAAACAAGACTGATACTTAAATAAAAATCCAATTCTGGAAAATATCACATACCTATCAACAAAAATTAAAAATTGATTGTCGACCGAACAACCCACCCCAAGACCGTCAGATGCGAGACATATATTATGATAATATTGAAAATATACGACCCACATGTGATCGGACTTGAGCTTGGACAAAAATCCTCTTCAAAATAAAATACTTTGTTACTTCATCATACAAGAACAATTTCTAAAATATTTTACTACAAATAAAATCAAATACGAAGCCGTTGATTGTACCAACCCCCTAGATCTACTCCCGGATGCACATATTTAATATTTAAAAAATATGTGACAATCCGGGAACAGAAACAGGAAATTGGTTGAAATGCTCTGAAAAATAAAACTTTTTGTTACTTTCAACCTACACATCGAAAGTGCTAAGAACAAACGCCAAATCTCCAAAAAATAACACAAATCAAAAAAAAAATATATGAAGCTGTTGACTAACCAACCCCCAGTCTCCACTCACGGTTGTACATATTTACTATTCATACCAAAACATGTACACCGCAAGTAAGAATCCTGAGAATTAGTTAAAACCGTATTGAAACAAAAATATTTTCTTACTCTATCAGCCTATACAAGAATTTCTATATCGAAAAATAAAATTGAAACTTGAACATTTAAACTGACAAGTGCTTAGAACAAATACTTCACCCTAAAGCCTGTGATTGTTGATCGGACCGACCCACAAGACCATCACAGACGAATCATATTTAATATTCACAATAAAATCCGAATGTGAACGGACCTGGGAATAGGCGCAAATCTTCTTGAAAATTAAATACTGCGTTATTTCTCAGATATAAACGAAATTTTAAACAATTAAATTTAAAAGTGCTAAAACAAACAATGGACTTTGCAAAAAATATACGACGCCGTTGATTGCACCAAATCCCCCTATTGCTACGCACGAATACACATATTCTGATTGTTTAAAAAATATGTACGAATCCGTACGTAGAAACAGGAAAATTGACTGAGATGCTCCTCAACCTACACAGCGAAGCTGTTGACTAACCAACCCCCAGGTCTCCACTCACGGTTGTACATATTTCATATTTAGACCAAAACATGTAAACCCTGAGAAGAATCCTGAGAATTGGATAAAACTTTCTTGAAAAAATTACTCAAATACAAACGAAATTTGAAACATTTAAAAGTGCTAAATAAACAATGAATACAACCAACAAAAAATATACGACGCCGTTGATTGCACCAAATCCCCATAATGCTACGCACGAATACACATATTTTGATTGTTCAAAAAATATGTACGTATCCGTACGTAGAAACAGGAAAAGTGACTGAGATGCCCGTCAACCTACACAGCGAAGCTGTTGACTGACCAACCTCCAGGTCTCCACTCACGGTTGTACATATTTCATATTTAAACCAAAACATGTAAACCCTGAGCAAGAATCCTGAGAATTGGATAAAACTCTCTTGAAAAAATTACTCAAATACAAATGAAATTTAAAACATTTAAATTTAAAAGTGCTAAACAAACAATGATTACAACCAACATAAAATATACGATGCCGTTGATTGCACCAAACCCCCCTATTGCTACGCACGAATACACATATTTTAATTGTTCAAAAAATATGTACGAATCCGTACGTAGAAACAGGAAAATTGACTGAGATGCTCCTCAACCTACACAGCAAAGCTGTTGACTGACCAACCTCCAGGTCTCCACTCACGGTTGTACATATTTCATATTTAAACCAAAACATGTAAACCCTGAGCAAGAATCCTGAGAATTGGATAAAACTCTTGAAAAAATTACTCAAATACAAACAAAATTTGAAACATTTAAATTTAAAAGTGCTAAAATAAACAATGAATACAACCAACAAAAAATATACGACGCGTTGATTGCACCAAACCCCCCTATTGCTACGCACGAATACACATATTTTGATTATTCAAAAAATATGTACGAATCCGTACGTAGAAACAGGAAAATTGACTGAGATGCTCCTCAACCTACACAGCAAAGCTGTTGACTGACCAACCCTCAGGTCTCCACTCACGGTTGTACATATTTCATATTTAGTAAACCCTGAGCAAGAATCCTGAGAATTGGATAAAACTCTCTTGAAAAAATTACTCAAATACAAACGAAATTTGAAACATTTAAATTTAAAAGTGCTAAATAAACAATGAATACAACCAACAAAAAATATACGACGCGTTGATTGCACCAAACCCCCCTATTGCTACGCACGAATACACATATTTTGATTGTTCAAAAAATATGTACGAATCCGTACGTAGAAACAGGAAAATTTACTGAGATGCTCGTCAACCTACACAGCGAAGCTGTTGACTGACCAACCCCCAGGTCTCCACTCACGGTTGTACATATTTCATATTTAAACCAAAATATGTAAACTCTGAGCA
Source organism: Tribolium castaneum (assembly GCF_031307605.1). Classification (NCBI taxonomy): domain Eukaryota; kingdom Metazoa; phylum Arthropoda; class Insecta; order Coleoptera; family Tenebrionidae; genus Tribolium; species Tribolium castaneum. The sequence goes on along the minus strand of NC_087403.1, from coordinate 7,268,686 downwards.
AGAATCCTGAGAATTGGATAAAACTCTCTTGAAAAAATTACTCAAATACAAACGAAATTTGAAACATTTAAATTCAAATGTGCTAATAAAAAACAATGTATTATACGAAACAAATAAAACTAACAAAAAATATTTGACAACCTTGACTGTGGGACTAATAAAATATTTTGTTATTTAATCAACCTACACATTGAAAAATACAAGTGAAACCTGAAATTAATAAATTTAAAAGCAACTAAAAAAATGTACGAAGCTGTTGCGACCAACCCCTAGGCCTCCACTTACAGTTCTACATATTTGAATGTAAGCCAAAATATGTAAACAGCGATTAAAAACTCAAAGAACTGGATTGAATGAAACCCTCTTGGAACAAAAATATTGTTATTTCATCAGCCACACATCGACTGCAAGTAAAACTTGGAAAATATAAATTGAAAAGTGCTTACCCTAACTTATAAAAAAAATTGAATAAGTACATTTAACAAAAATAAATGACACCGTTGACTGTACCAACTTCGGCCCCATATCCACACGTGTACATATTTTATTTAATCCAAAATATGTCAAGTGCGAATATGAGACTGAAAAATTGGTTAAAACCCTCTTAAAAATAAAACATTTGTTACTTCTATCGAAAAATACAAGCGTAAACTAAAACGAATTACGACGCCCGGGATTGTTGAGTAGTCCCAAATCGTCAAATGATGCACTAACTGATCTTCGATTCCGAGTACGAGGCTAGCTATTTTCTTTATTTAAAAATAACTATCCTGCACTTCAGAACCGAGTTTCAGTTCTCGCAGAGAACACCCTGAATGGTGCATCAGCAAGATGAACCAGGCACATTTCTCTAATTCAAAGATATTTGATGAGTGATGCTCAGTCCTCGTCAAATTCCAACTTGTGAAAACAATTGTAGTCGGTTGAAGTACCAAGACCAATTTGGAGGTGTAGTGAGCAATATTACTTTAAAAAAATAATACCACTCCCACACCCCGAAACTGGCCCCAGTTATCTCGCAGCAACCTTGGAAGCTAGGCTTCAGCACTGCTTAGTCCTTAGTCGAGGATTCATGTCGCACTTCGAGGACGGGCTATAAATAAAAATTTTAAATATACTGAAGGTGCATCAGCAATACGAACCTGATGCTAATTCTTTAATCCAAAGATATTTGATAATAGGGGCTCAATTTTTGCCGAATTCTAGTTTGTGTGAAAACACCAAAACCAATTCCGAGGCGTAGTCGGGGATAGTATTATTTTTACTAATATTACCGCCCACCACGCCTCGAAACCGGCCCCAGTTACATCACAACCCTGAAAAATCACAACTACAAAAACAAAATTTAATCCCCTAACTAAATACAATTCTAAAAAAGTGATTAAGGTTTATCGGTGTTGGAAACACTGAGACCAATTGTAAGGTATGAATGGCAGCAATATTACAAAAGCTAATTGCTGCCAAACATGCCTTGTAACCGGCCACAATAAATTTGCCCAGCTCAACTAAAATACAATTCTAAATCTGCACTATCTGACGAGTGATTTGGTAGAACTTGACGAAAATCTAAAGCTCATGCTAAGTGATGATGTGCCAGTATTGTTCATAACCAATAGTGTCATCAAAATCACTTAAAACGAGCCTCAGCTCACAATCCTAAAAAAATTAAAACAATATCTTAAAAATGTCTAGGACAAATCCGAGTTTCATCCACTTCAGGGCGTTGCATTTAAAGTTCGTTGAACTGCTATTATAATAAAACCTGCCTGTTTATATAAACAAAATGTGGATTGAAATTCGAAGATTGCCGAAGCGCGTACTACGACATAATGTGTGCCAAAATTTAAAAAAAAAATAAATAATGGCACCAGAATGCCATAAAACGAACCCCAGCGATTGTCTAGTCCTGAGCTTCAATCGATGTCTTGAATTTTAAAGTTGAGAAAGTTCACATCAGGGCCCTATCAACAATATTTTTAATCGTAAATCCAGGACAAAAGTTGAAAATCCAAAGTCCAATCCGAGGTTCACACAGAAAATATTGCTTTAAGGTACAATATTAACTGTGCAACACCTCGAAACGAACTACAGCTATTGTCAGTTCTAAAATAAAATATTATATTTTTTTTATATAAAATAAATAAAAACAAGGTTAAAAACCTCGAGTCCCGTAACAATTATTAAAAATTTTCATAAACAACAATCCAGTTAGGGCACCTACGAGATTCAAAGTAAAAGTGCGCAGTTTTTTGTTCCAAAACAACAGCTTTTAACACTGATTTTCATGTTTTCTTTTTTGGTGGTTTAGGACCCGCTAAAACAAAATGGCATAACAATTTTGTTCAAATTTACTTAAATTGATACACCTGTTCTTGGCGTCCATAATTCTGAATAACAAAGTTTGATACTATTTTAAACTTGTACAAAAAGTTTAACAAAATTCCGTGATAGCAATTATTTACAACTGAGGTTAGAAGGACTCATAAGTTTAATTAAACACAAACATTTGAGCATCCTACCCCCAATCGCAAATAATTTTTTCTTGATTCCCAAATGCAAAGTTTAAAGTATGTTCTGACAAAAATTAAAATAATTTTGTCCTAACTAGCAACTAAACATTTCCACACAATTTTTAGGTAAAATTGGTATGTAGGTAAATCCTAACGAAATTAAGATAAATCATTTCATATGAAAATTTTTGAAATTCTTCTAACTAAACAATACTGAATGTTAAAATAGTCACAAACTGAAGACTTTTCTTAAATCCTCTAGACTGTAGAAATTTGGACTGCGGCTTGTAATTAACTGGATAGTGGCGAGGATGTTCGGCAAATGATTTCAGAATTTCGATTTGGCCGCACATCATCGCCATCGCCCGAATTAATTATTAATCTTCAAATTGTTGCATGGAAAACCTGCGGCACTTTTTTCTAAATCAGCTTCAATTAAATCTGAAAACAAAACTGAATCAGAAATAACAAAGTAGCTAATTTTTAGATACACCTTTTTGGATTTTTGGTTCTCGTTTCTTTAATAACAGCAGCGGTTAACAGTTCCGGAGGCAACCTAAAACAGAATTGTGGAATTAATATCTAGTTAAGGATTCAAAACTCAAAGTAAAACAAATCTGAAGATCTGTAGGTGTTATCGCCCTCCGTCTGAGAATCATGTTCCTAAATTTTGTTAAATTAAAATTTAGCAAACGAGACCTCAAACAGAACACAACATGAATCTCCATTCTTGTCGTGGTGGTGATAATCACCAGCAGCATTTAGGGTTCCTTGAAACCAAGTCAATCCACTCGAAGAAACGGCATCGAGGAACTCTGTATGCTGCTGATTGAACGTTGTCTTCTTCCTTTCGTTGGGGTAAAAATGATAATACAAAAGAAAAAGTACGGATACTTATCTGTCGAGTAAACACATTTCACTTGCACAATCAATTAGTCGAGTGGGTGAAAGTAATTGTTTTGATTATGTTGCATAATACAGGGTGATCCCCTTTTTGGCGAATAAAAGCATTGATGTAATCATCCTTTTTATTAGGTCTTTCTATGTCTAAAGCAGGCGTGTCCAAATGGTTATTGACGGCGTTCAGTATCAATTATATCTGATAAGTGATAGTTTGCCACCCCTAGTAATCGGTTGGTTTAGCCTTGTCATAATTCAGGGTGAGTTCGAGGAATCAATTAGACTATCGGAAATTTTGAAAGAAAATTCGAAAGTATCGAATGGGAGAAATAGATCAGTTGACAATTGACAAGAAGATCGGATTACGAGTTATGTATGTAAATAAGTATTGAAGGGACAAGAGGACACCCTTTTGGGGGTATGTCCTCAGGGGCTAGCACCCCCTTATTAACTAATAGCGCGGTAAATACCGTGTGATGGATGTAATCATAAGCTAATTTCGCAAACCCCTATTCAAGTTGTAATAAAACAATCAACATATGTAATGTCTCTACGAAGGCGTTGTTTAAAATAATCCACCCCTGAATATTGATTTAAGGGTGGATTTTTACGTAATTACAGCCTCAGCCGTCCCGAAACGTACAAATGCAACAAAGCATATTTCCTATTAAATATGAAACGATTTCAATGTGGAATAATCCTAACAAAAACGTATTTTCTGCAAGATTTGGTCCGAATAGCGGGGACCGTGCGCCGACCAAACCAACCATTGTTGATTTAATTGTTTCCGTTTTTGCACATAGCGAAAGGGGGTGGAACTTCGAGTTTCTCAGTGTGTCCATGCCACCTTTCACACCCCCACAAATCGGACATGCTGTTGTAAACTTTGAAAGTTGCCGAACAAATGCCATTCTCAAATTGATGCGACCATTTCCGGCCATTTTGCTCGACAAACGCCAAAAATTAAGCGATAAATTTGTTTTGAATTGCCTAAATTTGACCAAAGGTAAGAGGCGAGACTGGCGGTTTTGCAGAGTTGCTTCGAAAGGACACAGGACTTTTGATGGCAGGGGAGGGGTGATGGCAACCGTTCATTAAATTAAAGCCCCTTTCAACACATGCATATACCCTTTACGTCGGAAACGACCCCGAACGCTCGGCGCCAAAGCGGCAACCCTCGCGAGAAACCGCAAGAATTTTAATAAATTCCATAATCTAAATACCACTCACAAATGAAAAACTTGTTTTTGAAAAACCGCCCGAAAATTTTGGCTTTCTTAATACGTTGCTGAATGCACCCCTCACCGGACAAATTAGCGCCCATCACATTTCATGACAAATTGCTAGGAATTTTTACATAACAAATTCAAACCTAGTTAATTAGCTAGTTGCACAATCCATCAATGACATCACGTGTATTTCTATCACAGGAAGAAGCAAAACGTGCGACTTTTCCGATTAATTGACGTGACAAAAATGCACGATGTGTAGATTACCCACGAATGATCCTATTAAAAAAAAGGACCAAATTCGTGTAAACTACAAATCGGACATTATCTTCTATTTTTGGAACCACCTCTTCCACCTGTCGATTTCGAGAAACACAGTGTGGGGGGAAAATCGCCCTCTTGCTTGTATCCAAGAGGCACGCATTTTTCCTACCTAACTGGGTATCTCATTTTCCGGAATCTTCATTTGCGTAACAGAATTTGAACAAACTCCTAAACCTAACAACATTCTGACTACTGATCTATTTAAAACATTTCAAAATAATTACATTAGGAACCTAAAACTTTCATATTGAGTTTTTTTTTTAAACGCGTAACTTTTCTTCAGCAATTATTTGATGATAGAGACCTGATGAAATTATGTTCCCATGATGCAAAACGAAAGAGACAGAACCATAATTAATTTCGTAGTCCTGTTTCTAACGTCTTTGTACCATAAGACCAATTAGCTTGTTCTTCCTTTGGGTCTTATCTTCAAGTAAAATTCTTTCGGGTTTTATTCAAACTCTAGTATGGGCACTAATTTTTAAAAATCTCGGTGAGTGGCGACTATAATTTTAGACAAAAATTATTAAATGAAAAATGAACTGTAGAATTGTTTCTGCACATATAGTCAAAGTAATTAGCTTGCGTCTTCCAAATGCGAGTGGTTATTTTGAATAATTTGCCGTGTGGTAAGTGGGGCTCCATATTGTGCAAGTGGAAAATATAAAAGGAGTGAGTTTAGGGTCGACAATGAAGTGAAATTGGATAAACTCAAGTTGCGGTCGGTATTTGTAAGTGGAGTGGTGAAATAGGATCGTCAATTATCTCTCACATCTGCAATGTAGCTATAAATTTGATTAAATATTATTTTTGTGGCAGTGTAACAAAAAAAATTCGGTTAAATCAGAATAAAAAGGTCCTCGACTAGGTAGGTAAACGTAGAAAAAGCAAACAATTGGAGTCTTTAGAAATAGGCACAATGGTTTTAAGTGGCAATTTGTAAACGTTCACACCTTGTCAAAACATGAGCTTTTGGTGATTTTTACTGGAAATTGGCACATGTATTTATCTAAATTGACAGGGTGGTTTTAAATAAATTTATTCAAGTGATGGGGGATTGTAGGTAGGTAAATAGTTGAAGAAAAGGCGGGAGGCGAAATTGGGGTGTAATCTTAAACTAGTGATAATGGATCTTGTGATGTGCAGTTTGACATAACCTGGTGCGGTTTGATGTTTGTCCTATGAAGGGTTATGTAATTGGTTTATCGAAACAACATTCTGAAGCTGTGACAGGGTTCAGTTCTATAACTGCATTACGGATGCTATAATGTATTTATTATAGTTAACAACAGCCAAAGTAGTTCGCTACACGTTCATCACAACTGGACCTATAATTCAATACATTATCATTTATCATTTTAACGAAATTAGCTTAAATCCGAATAATAAAAAAATCGTTTTTAATAAATTTGTTTATTGATCAGGTGACAGTTGCAGATGTCAAGTAATGCTCAACGCCGTCATAACTTAATAAAATTTCAGTTTGTGAGCTTTTTAGTCAAGAGTTTATTCAATTACAAAATGCTTTTATGTCGAAACTGTTTCTATCTCCATACAACGCATAAATGTATTATAAAATTACGTATCACTTTAAAGGGTGTCAATAAGGCTACTTTTAACACAGAGGGTATTTTAACTATATTTCAAAGCTTTATTTTTGTATTTCTCCTCTCATTTCTAAAAGCTTCAAAGTTAAATTATCAACGACAAAGCTTTTACCTTCCACTCTCAACATTTAATAATATTATGCAACATAATAAAATAAATAAAATTCCAAACCCAAAGCAGATTTCAAAAATCGAATATTAATAATAAAGGCTTACTACAGACGACTCCGATCCCGAAATTCAATTCCAACTTAATACCCGCATGCCAAAACCAACCATATTTACTTGAATATACAGGATGTGTTTTAATACGGCGTCAGATCATAATGATTAATGACAATTACAAATAAATATTTTTGTTCTGTCATATCGAAATCATTTTTAATCACTTCTAAGTGGTAGAAATGTGGGAAAACTTTTATTTCGATATAATTTTCAAAAATATGTACATGTGGGTTACAAAAAACAACTTACGAACTCAAAATTATAATTATCAATGAAATAAAATATTTTTGTAGTCGTATTTTTAATTATTTATTTATTTATTTATTCTCTTATGCTTAGATGTGATTTTAATATATTTATAAATCACTCATCTGAAAAGAAATTATAACATTGTAATAAATTAATAAAGTGCCGCAGCGGTAACAAGAAAGTGGGTGATTTTGGCAATTGGGTATTGTAATTTTGAACAATGCAATAAATTATTTATGATTTGATGCCAATAATAACACGTCGCCAATTGATTTATGATATAAAAATTAGTCGGACACGGACAAAATCGTCTGGGGTTATACGAATTGCGATGACGAGGCAAAGCGCGGAATGAATTTCCAATTATTAATTTGTACGATAAGCCGATTTGCTATTGAAGTTATCAGTGAAAAGCTAAACCGCAGTCCACAATCTCTGAAGGGGAGAAAGCTGTGTCTGATATCCCCTGTTTATGTTGTTCATGTGTAGATTTAGACGGAGGACATTAAGCCTCCTACGCATTAATTACAAGCCAATAAAAGGGAAAAGACTCACCGTTTTGTTGAGGCTGCAAACAGGTGATCTCACTTTGATCAAAAATTAAACGACACTCCCGAAACTTTTTCACTTAAGTTTAGCACGGAACGAAAATTCAAAATTTAAGTACCACTCCCATTTTGGAAAAAATTAACACTCACGACACAAAACACAACTTTAAACGAACCGAAATTTGTTTTTAAGTCCTCCAGCTTCCAGTGAAGATTAAACTACCAACTAACTACTGATAATTGTGATTAATTTATTACTTAATTTTAAAAGTTGATATTTTTTTAAATAAAATAAATTAATCACAATAGATAAAAAAAATAAAAGTGAACCGACCTTAACTCCACCTCCCCTCCCCTCTGCCAGGCGGTTCCATGCTGCAAGAACAAACGATGTCACAATTCTTATATATCAAAGGATTTATCATTTGTTCTATGAATTTTTCCATGAATATTTAGTTACAAACTATTTTCAAACATTGATTTAAAATTAAAAATTTAGGCTGAGACAGACAAAATTTGTATTTAAAAATATTTACCTCTTGGAGGGGGCGTGGCTGAGCGTCAGAAGTCCTCCCAGCATGAAAGAAAGTCCTTTCTCATCATTTGACACCATTACGAAGCAGTAACACGAAACTGTCAGCACCTGGAACATGATGAATCATAGTATGCAATATGTGTTATCAAAAAAAATTACCACAATCATTTTGAGCAGAAAGGTCCCGTTCTTGCCGATTTTGATTTAATAAACAAGTCTTAAAAGAAAAAATGTTGTAGCAAAATGTTAAAAAATAAGCCAAATACGTAAGTGGGGTGGAAGCATCGATGAAATTTTTGCCAAAAATCTACAACAAACGCTCATGCTAGTGTAAAATTTAACTAGAATAGAGCGCTAAATTGTAAACTTTCAACAAAGAGAAGAAATGATGTGCCCAAAAAGCATTCGAACGAAGTAGGTGGTGCTCCATAAACAGAATATTTGTGATATGTATGAATAAAAAACTTACCACTTTTTTTTTCAATTTCCTACCCTTGTGGCGAGAGAAGGGTCCTTTTAGGCAGATACAAGTTCCCAGCCCCTAAGAAAAAATGTTGTAGTAATGTGTAAAAAATGAACAAATTTCAGGGCATTTCCCAAAAAACCGGTGCAAGTGATGAATGTTCGTGCACAATTTTATTGCAAAACCTGTACAGGATTTCTTAAATATAAAATGCTGTAACGGCTTGGCAAGAAATTGCACACAATTTTTTTGTCCGATGTTCCTTGATCAGAGTTTAATGACCTTAAGGAAACTCTCCAGTTTCCAGAAGCTCGAAAATAAGCCAAAAACTGTAAGTCTTTAACTAGTAAAGCGCTTCACATAAACCAACAACTTTAACGACGATTTGTGTCAAAAATTTTTATCCTGACTCCTTCGACGTTTTTCAAATTTTAAAACGTCGAAAAGAGCAGAATAAAAATTTGCAACACTTAAAATTTTTCTTTACAACAAAATCAAAAACAATACGTTTTGCGTAATTTTTTGAAATCTCGATCATTTAAAAGCAACAAAGGTCTCAGCTTTCCGACTTGACCTTTGTGGAAGGAGTTTACAAAATTTAAGAAAAAATGTCAAAAAAGAGATAATATATTACGCTGATGATGTACATATATGGTTAAAAAACTTACCCCAATAATTTCTTTTTCAAATATCCTCACCATTTTGACGTCTTGCGACCTTCCAGTAAAGTAGTGTTCGCCCCAAACCCGTTCTGATGAAAATTCGTTCGAAAGTTGCCGACAATTTCTCCAATTTCACCTTTCCTTGACAGAAATGGTGTTCGTAGAACCTAAGAAAAAAAATAGTATAGTAGGAAAACCGACGAAATAATTATCAAAAATCTTACTCATACGCTCAGCACTTTATTTGCAAAATTGTTGCAAAAAAAATCGAGTCCTCCACTCAAAAAACCTGTTAAAACTACAGTTTATTGGTAAAAAGATCAAATTGGTCAAGACCATGAAATATGATCTGGTGCTCCCAAAAAATATCCTGACGAATATTTGTGTCAAAATGTGACGTTCAACACTCCAAAGATTTCTCGAATACAAAATCTATGGAGCGAAGCACGCCAAATTGCAACACATTTTCAATGTCATCCTGGCAGATATTTGTGCCAAAAAGTTTCGCTTTAGCTCCGCAGATGTTCCTCAAATTTAAAGCATCATTGGAACGAAAGGAAAATTTGCAGCACATTTCTTCACAATCTTGTTTTGTAGAAAATGGTGCTTCATAAACCAAATATTTCGCGTATGTAATATGAATGTATGATAAAAAAAACATACCACAGCTATCTCGCCTATCAATTTTCCCACCATTGAGGGGAAGATTCTTCTCGATTGTTGTCCAAACAAGCAAAACCTAATAAAAAATGTTGTAGTAAAATGTTAAAACAGGAAAAATTGATGCTCCCAAAAAGTCTGACGATGATTTGTGCCAAAAATTAACATCCTCACTCACTAGAAATTTCTCAAATATAAAATTCCTAAGAGGAGGATGCTAAATTGCAACACATACATTTATTTTTCCATCATTTTGAAGCGAAAGTCACTGCTTTCCAATTTTTTATGCAGAAAATAACAAATAATGTAATGTAAGTGACGAAAAATTTTCCAAAAATTTTGAATTAGTAACAGCGTTTGGTATAAACTGACAATGATTTTTGCAAAAAATTGCAATCCTTGCCCCACTGACGTTGAATTTTCAAGTTTTCGTCAAAAGAAAATCACGATGAAGAATTTTGTTAAAGACTTGTTGTCTTCTCCGCACGGTTTTTTAAGTATAAAATAGTGCAGAAGAAGAAAACAAATCTTCACCAAAACATTTTTGGCAATTCTGCCAATCGGCGATCCTTTTCTTATTTAATTTAACCATTTAGAAGAGCAAACATTTATCAGAATTCATAACCAACTGACCGACGTCTGTTAAAATTACATCAGCGAGCAAGTTATGATTTCCGCCAAACATTAATGAATTAGTTTTGTACCAAAATTTGAGAAACATCCTTGGCTACAAAAATTAACTGGTGCTCCACATACATAAAATGTTGACCAAACACATTTTTTTTTCAAAAATAAACCAAAAAATCACAAAAGTGTAACTTCCAACTTTTAATTGATTTAAGTACTAAACTGCACCGGCAAATTACAAAGTTTGACCAGAAACAAAAATTTTTGTCAATTTGTGACGTAGTTGACGCTATAACTAAAAATTTCGCTAGAGCAACTGGTGCGCAGTTGTTTAGACTCCCTCGGATTCGGAGAATTGAAACAAACACAAATTTCTGGGTAACTCTATAGACAAGTGTTCCAAAGAATTTCTACGAGGTCCATAAAAAACCAATAAAATTTTAAAAACTGAACGATTTTTTAAATTTGTCGTGGCGACTTACCGTTTTTTTAAAATTCTAACCCGCACCAAGTCACGTTTTGTGGAAATCTTGTCCAAGTAATTGAAGAAGTTATGAAAACAAACACTCTTTTATCGTTTTCTACTCCGATAATAGCACTACTGTTACTCAACCAAATAATTATTCTAATTAATCCCGAGCATTTTTACACTGATTTACCCACCGATAACTAATTCTGGGACGACTTGTTTGTCTTACCCCTCTAAGGAGCAATGATGATTGGTCAAATGGCGCAAATATGGCGGAACGCGACCAATCGCCAAAGAACAAAATTTTCACATGTCGCTAGGTGGTGGCAATAACTGATACCCCTCTAAGACAAATTGGTCGATAGAAAAATCGATCAAAATGGCGGCCCTCCTTTCAATCAGAAACACCACCACCAGACTCAAACTAACCCCAGAATGTATTTTTGAAGAAGAGGAGACAAATTAATGGAAAATTACCGATCAAAAGTTGAGCAGACGCTTTCCAGACCACACTAAAATCACTTGAAATTTTTTTTGGAAAATTATCAAAAAGGCTACCAAGGGTGATTTTAGTGTGATCTGGATTAAATAGAATAAAATGTGACTTTCCTTGGACTGGATGGAGATGATTTCCTCGTCGAGCGTCCAACTCCTGGCACCACTGAAGCAATATTGCGCGGGATGGAAACTTCACCTTCACTTCACTTGATTTTAAGCGTTACCAAATACGATAATTAGTTTTTTTAAGGAAATTTGGAATAACCATTAAATAGAAAATTTGCAGAAATTTTACACGCGTCTTAACTTGGTGGTATCTGGAAGTGGAAGAGAAAAACAATGGCGTCCTGCTGAGCTTCCTCCACTTATATTTTTTGCCCCACCAGGGAAAGTCATGTGATTTTTCTAATCAACCGGATTGGCTTTAATTAGTCTAATGCCAACTTTTTGACTTTTTTTGTATTTTTTTTAGAAAGTTACTACTTCGAAAATTGTTGGCGTATTTAATTATATATTTTTTGAAAAATTTGGACCATTAATTTCGCAAATTTAAAATAATTGTCTATTGTCAGACTTGATCTTGATCTCCCTTGCCCTTTAAGATGGAGGGGGGGGGGGTTCTTTCTAGTCCAGTGGACCAGCTCAGTTTTGGTTGAATAAATTTAATACTTCTAATTCAAAAAAAAAATGTTTTCGAAATAATACTATGTAATACTCTAGGGCACACCAAGTGGTATTTCACATTTAGGATTTAACAGAAATACAATTTTTATTTTTAATTCTGCCAAAGATCCTTCGTCCAGTGGATCAAATAAATAAAAAATTAAATTTTATAATAATTTTGAGTTTTCAAAAATGCTGTTTTTTGACGTTACATTTTGATAATACCCTAAATTTATTCTAAAAAATAAAATAATCTAAATGCTTATCTAGGAGCAGTGGCAAATTAAAAAACGCTTCCCAAGGGCATTTGTGATCAAATATTGGATAGAAAAATGCGTATTCTAATATAATTCTGTTAATTACCTACTGTTCGTAATAAAGAATGAGGCTTGCAAGTAAAATGCCATTTTAGATTGGAGTCTGATTATTTTTTCTGAAACATTAAAGGCGCTCAAAAATTAGCGGTTTAAGCTATAATTTTAAAATTTTACATATATTTTTAAAAAAATAGAGCGCATCAAACAGCAATTTCAGATTTTTAAAAAGACTTGCTCTTTCCGAGAAAATAATTTCCAAGGTCACGGGTAATAAAACAAAAATTATGGTTATTATGGTTATGATAATTATTAATTTTAATATCTTTGTATTTTTTAAGTATTTCAGGACTTTTTTTACGTTTTGTATATTTTGATTTTTAAAGAATAAATTTTTTAGTAAATCTAACAGTCATTTCTTAATCATTTTTTTTTGCTTCAGTTATATTATTTGTAATTAATAATTTTGATTGAAAAAGCAGTATTCAACATTATTATTAATAGCTTTACATCCTTGACTCAACCAATGTAACTAGCAATTTATAATAAGATTCATGTTTTTTGAAACATAAATTGCATTTATAAAGTAACGATTTAAGCAAAAATTTTTAAATTTGGTCCACATACATGAAAAACTAGAGCGCACAAGATAGCAGTTGCAAAATTTTAAAAAATTTGATACTTTTAAAGAAAATTTCAAGATCATTGGTAACCAAAAATGCATTGACTTTCATTTTTCAAACACCTTCATAAAATATGCCGTTTAATCTGTGACTTTGAGATTTGGCCCAGCCCTACAAAAAAATACAGCGCACCAAACAGCACTTTCAGATTTTATTTTTTTATGGTTTTTAAAAAAATACAAGAGCTAATCTGACTGATCTCTTTTTCTCAAAATTTGTAGGCGTTTTTTTATATAAACCGGTAAAACAAATTTGAAGATTTTGGGTCAAGTTATCGAATTTAATTTAATGAACTTGACCAACTCAGAAGACTGTTTTCTAAAAAACGCAGTCAAAAATCAGCCGTTTAAGCTAAAATTTTGAAATTCGGAAAATTTATACATAAAAATAGAGCGCATCGAATAGCAATTCCAGTTTTTTAAAAAAGTTTGTAGTTTCAAAAAAAATAATCCAAGGTCACCACTTACAAAATTGGGGCTTGATTGCGGATATGAATATTTTTGTTGAAAAATCTATTGGCCACTTTATGTATTCTAACAAAAGTTTATATTTGTTGAAGGAAATTCTACAAAATTGGGTATCTAAAATTTCTCTAACTATGCGGGTTTTTTGAAAATTTATATAATATGCTTAGTAAACCAAAGTGTAATAATTAATAATGATGAAAAAGTTTACAAAAATCAAAATCAAATAAATCAATAAAATATTCCATTTATAATTTGAGCTATAGTACAGTTTAGAAATACAAACTCATGACGTGATTAACATTATCTTAAATATTTGTGCCATGTAATAGTTTTACTCATATCTTCTTGGTGTTAATTTACAATTACATAATAATACGTAATAATGACTTATCGAATTCCTCATGTCGGGTACTTTTCTATAATATTGACCTTGTAATTGCAATGAGCCAAATTTTAAAAATTTTACTTCAGAAACATAAATATAAATGTTTTTGCATTTATAAGGTAATTTATAAAAATATTTGTTCTTGTTCGCTTGGTTTAGTTTACTTTCTGGAAAATTGAAAAATAATGGGAAAAAGGATTACAGAAACACTACAAAGGAAAATTCAATCTGAACAAGAAGTAAGGCGATTATTTCAGTGTTTGTGGAAACCTTGCTCACGCTATGGATCGTGCAGGAAAATAATTTGGGAAAAATGAAACCCATTCATCCTCTAGATTTTATTTATTTCTTTTAAATATTTTGATACAAATCTTTTTCACAACTAAACAAAAATCGTACTAAACAAAAATAAATTAAATAGAATAATGATTTATATTTTTATTAAGGAATTTGACAATTTGCACTAAGAAAAAGTATGATCGTCTAAATTATTTACATAAATAAATGTTAATAAATATTATTATACATAGGTATATACATCATAACAAATTTTCTAGTTAAATTTTACCGTTTTTAATTTACAATAAAATAAAATGTGAAAATTGAATTATAAGCTTGTCGATAATAGCCTCGTCATATCTCAAGAATTTGAGCTACTTTTGCTAAGACATAAGACATAAGCAAGGCTAAATATATTTCAAACATTTTGCAAAAGAATGAAATTACGTAACCGATTAAATGTTGTAATATTTCATTTATCAACAACATGTGTAGTAGATTACGATGAAATCAAGCTCGTTGGTTATCAAAAACGAGCTTTTGTTGCATTTTACACATTCTTGAAATATCAAAGGAAATATTGTTTTTCACACGTGAAGGGAGTGGCTATATATTTTCATTACCCAAAATTATTTATAATCAGTATCTTTTATCCTAAAATTCATTTTATAACTGCTGCCAAATTAAATTAAATTAAATTAAATTGGAATTAATCAGTTCTTTTTGGTGGAATATTTAAGTAAATGATAGTAGAACATTGCGTTTTACAAAAATTGATTTATTATATTACTAATAAATAACTATTATTTTTATAAAATCTGTGATCAGAAATTTTTGTTTTACCGAGCGGCCACCAGAATAGCGCTGCGGCAGTAGCAATTTCATTATACGGGTAAACTATGTTTCAAAATTAACTTCTGCAAATTTTTTTCTGGAACATTAATGCAGTCAAAATTTCCTTGAAACATTCTTAAAATTCAACTAATTTATACAAAAAATAGAGCAAAATTGAACAGCAATTTGAGATAAAACATGCTGTATTTTTATAAAATCTGAGGTCAGAAATTTTTGTTTTGCCGAGCGACCACCAGAATAGCGCTGCGGCAGTAGCAATTTCATTATACGGATAAATCATGTTTCAAAATTAACTTCTGCAAATTTTTTTTTTTTGAACATTAATGCAGTCAAAATTTCCTTAAAAAATTCTTAAAATTCAACTAATTTATACAAAAAATAGAGCAAAATTGAACAGCAATTTGAGATAAAACATGCTGTATTTTTATAAAATCTCTGATCAGAACTTTTTGTTTTGCCGAGCGGCCACCAGAATAGCGCTGCGGCAGTAGCAATTTCATTATACGGGTAAACCATATTTCAAAATTAACTTCTGCAAATTTTTTTCTGGAACATTAATGCAGTCAAAATTTTCTTGAAAAATTCTTAAAATTCAACTAATTTATACAAAAAATAGAGCAAAATTGAATAGCAATTTGCGATAAAACATGCTGTTTATGGGAAAAGGACATTGAAGGTCACGGGTAATAAAATTACGCTTTGAAATTTTATCGTTGTCGCCGATAAAAGGATTGTATAATCTGTCTAGGATTTCAAAATAGTTTCGTGTTAGGGCTGTTTTTTATGTAATAATTTTACTAATAAACCAAATGCCAAATAATTAATTTATTATTTATTAAATAAATAAAGCAAAAAAACATTTTCTAAAGACAAAACACAAAAACAAACAAAAATTAGTGGTTCATAATATAATCTAGAATCAACTAATTTGTTTACAAAACTGAACACACCATATAAATATATGTAGATTTTTAACAAAAAAAAGTTCAATCTCACAGAGTTAAAAATTGAATGAGTGTTCACTTCACGCTTCTGATAGTATCGTCCTTGGAAAACATTTTAAAAAAGTCAATCTTTTTGAAATTTTTGTAACTGCAGTTTAAAGCGCTCTAGTTTTTTATGTAAGTGACCCAAAGTTCAAAACTATAGCTTTGACCATTGATTTATGATTTCGATTTTGATAAATTTTTATTTATTAGTATTTATTTATTGTATTTGTTGCAAAATTGATAGGAGTGTTTAAAACGGATTTGCAGTCATTTTGTTTCGTAACCACTCCCTTTTTGATAAAATATTTCTTTCTAACTAGCTTAAACTTTATTTTGGTTCAGCTTTGTTAAACGAAGTGGTGGCAATTCACTTTTAAGTAGGGTCGTTAACAAAAGAATTAAGATCGATTTAGATACCCTTAGAAATGTTTACATGGAGACATGGGCGGTCTTCGACACAATGGGCCTTATTCGATGTTAATGGATTTATCACAAAATTTTGATTATTTTGGGACAAACAAATCGTGGTTAAAGGAACCAATTAGGTGTGAAAAGACTTGTATAAATGTCAAAATTAGCTTAGAGCTTAGGTAATCCGGCGATAATTCGCAGTCACCACTTGTGTTTGACAATTCGGTTGTAAAAATTTGGTACTTTTAAAGAAAATGGTTTCAAGGTCATTGGTGACCAAAAAATGCATTAAGTTTCATTTTTCAAACACCTTAATAAAATATGCCGTTTAATCTGTGATTTTGAGATTTGACCCAGCCCTACAAAAAAATAGAGCGCACCAAACAGTACTTCCAGATTTTATTTTTTAATGGTTATTAAAAAAATACAAGAGCTAATCTGACTGATCGCTTTTTCTCAAAATTTGTAGGCGTTTTTGTTTTGCCGAGCGGCCACCAGAATAGCGCTGCGGCAGTAGCAATTTCCTTATACGGGTAAACCATATTTCGAAATGAACTTCTGCAAAATTTTTTCGGGAACATTAATGCAGTCAAAATTTCCTTGAAAAATTCTTAAAATTTAACTAATTTATACAAAAAATAGGGCATAATTGAACAGCAATTTGAGATAAATCATGCCGTATTTTTATAATATTTGTGATCAGAACTTTTTGTTTTGCCGAGCGGCCACCAGAATAACGCTGCGACAATAGCAATTTCATTATACGAGTAAACCATGTTACAAAATTAAGTTCTGCAAATTTTTTTCTGGAACATTAATGCAGTCAAAATTTCCTTGGAAAATTCTTAAAATTCAACTAATTTATACAAAAAATAGAGCAAAATTGAACAGCAATTTGAGATAAAACATGCTGTATTTTTATAAAATTTGTGGTCACAACTTTTTGTTTTTCCGAGCGGCCACCAGAACAGCGCTGCGGCAGTAGCAATTTCATTAAACGGGTAAAACATATTTCAAAATTAACTTTTGCAAATTTTTTCTGGACATTAATGCAGTCAAAATTTCCTTGAAAAATTTTAAAAATTCAACTAATTTATACAAAAAATAGAGCAAAATTGAACAGCAATTTGAGATAAAACATGCTGTATTTTTATAAAATCTGAGGTCAGAACATTTTGTTTTGCCGAGCGGCCACCAGAATAGCGCTGCGGCAGTAACAATTTCATTATTCGGGTAAACCATATTTCAAAATTAACATCTGCAATTTTTTTTCTGGAACATTAATGCAGTCAAAATTTTCTTGAAAAATTCTTAAAATTCAATTAATTTATACAAAAAATAGAGCATAATTGAACCGCAATTTGAGACAAAACATGCTGTATTTTTATAAAATTTGTGGTCAGAACTTTTTGTTTTTCCGAGCGGCCACCAGAACAGCGCTGCGGCAGTAGCAATTTCATTAAACGGGTAAAACATATTTCAAAATTAACTTTTACAAATTTTTTTCTGGAACATTAATGCAGTCAAAATTTCCTTGAAAAATTTAAAAAATTCAACTAATTTATACAAAAAATAGAGCAAAATTGAACAGCAATTTGAGATAAAACATGCTGTATTTTTATAAAATCTGAGGTCAGAACTTTTTGTTTTGCCGAGCGGCCACCAGAATAGCGCTGCGACAATAGCAATTTCATTATACGAGTAAACCATGTTTCAAAATTAACTTCTGCAAATTTTTTTCGGGAACATTAATGCAGTCAAAATTTCCTTGAAAAATTCTTAAAATTCAACTAATTTATACAAAAAATAGAGCAAAATTGAACAGCAATTTGAGATAAAACATGTAGTTTATGGGAAAAGGACTTTGGAGGTCACGGGTAATAAAATTACGCTTTGAAATTCTATCGTAGCCGATAAAAGGATTGTATAATCTTTCTAGGATTTCAAAATAGTTTCGTGTTAGGGCTGTTTTTTATGTAATAATTTTACTAATAAACCAAATGCCAAATAATTAATTTATTATTTATTAAATAAATAAAGCAAAAAAACATTTTCTAAAGACAAAACACAAAAACAAACAAAAATTAGTGGTTCATAATATAATCTAGAATCAACTAATTTGTTTACAAAACTGAACACACCATATAAATATATGTAGATTTTTAACAAAAAAAAGTTCAATCTCACAGAGATAAGAATTGAATGAGTGTTCACTTCACGCTTCTGATAGTATCGTCCTTGGAAAACATTTTAAAAAAGCCAGTCTTTTAGAAATTTTTGTAACTGCAGTTTGAAGCGCTCTAGTTTTTTATGTAAGTGACTCAAAGTTCAAAACTATAGCTTTGACCATTGATTTATGATTGCGATTTTGCTAAATTTTTATTTATTAGTATTTATTTATTGTATTTATTGCAAAATTGATAGGAGTGTCTAAAACGGATTTGCAGTCATTTTGTTTCGTAACCACTCCCTTTTTGATAAAATATTTCTTTCTAACTAGCTTAAACTTTATTTTGGTTCAGCTTTGTTAAACGAAGTGGTGACAATTCACTTTTAAGTAGGGTCGTTAACAAAAGAATTAAGATCGATTTAGATACCCTTAGAAATGTTTACATGGAGACATGGGCGGTCTTCGGCACAATGAGCCTTATTCGGTGTTAATGGATTTATCACAAAATTTTGATTATTTTGGGACAAACAAATCGTGGTTAAAGGAACCAATTAGGTGTGAAAAGACTTGTATAAATGTCAAAATTAGCCTAGAGCTTAGGTAATCCGGCGATAATTTGCAGTCACCACTTGTGTTTGACAGTTCGGTTGTAAAAGACAGGAAATGATTGAACTATTCACAATTGTTACCCCAAAAAGGAAATACCAGCCTCCTTTTCACACAAAGCTTATTCACGAGAATTGTTTGTTATCTTATTGTCCATTTACCGAATTTACAAATTGAGAAATGCATTATTTCGCATCAAACGCAGCGGCATTCCTGCTGTATTATTAGATGATAATGCAAGTCACTTGAGAAGAATGACTCAAATAAAACATTTCGAAAATTTGTTTGCTGTTTTAAATAATGAAAAATAAAGTAAATAATAATCTTTTGTACTGCGAGATGTAATAATATATCTCAATACAAGCGGCTAATAATTAAAGTCATTCAAAAATCGGTAATAATGGAATGAATTTCAATGACTACACGTAATTATCTCTTTGCAAATAATTTTTATTTGACTTTGCGTCTAATTATTATCTACGATGTAATGTCCGACCTGGCTAACTAAATCTAAAAAACTAATTGAGCACTTCTTGGTGTATTTTCGGCAATTTTTTCGGCTCTTTCCATACAGTTCCGCTTTGCCATAATCGGAAAGAACGTTATCCGTCGAACTTGACGGACTAAAACACAAAAATTAGCACAATTCGCATGTTGTGTTTACCTTACGGCCTTACGTCAACAATACGTGCAGCATATCGCCCAAAATACCGGTATTTTCCGAACTGTAAAGCGACGTTTCGCATATGGCCCGTAATAAGCAGTTTTTCCCGGGATACCCATGTCTAAAAATTGTAAATTCAAACGAGCAAAGTGCCGCCCTCTCGGAGCGACGCTCTCAACCACTCTTTACTCACAAGAACGCTACTTACGATTTCATTTTGAACTCCAAGATATCGTAGAAATATTTGCGCCCCCATGATCTCGAGACCAAAGGAGGGTAGGTGAAGTCTGTCTCGTTTTGGGGCAGCTCGTAATTGGCTTCCAAATTATAAGAGAAAAACACGTTGTAATCCGGCAGTTCCAAAGGGAGAGACAGGGCTAGAAATATCTGGAATTTGTCAGTTATTTTATGAACTTTTTGAGACACACTCACCCCCATGAAAGGCCCTTGGATCGGACCATACGGAAATCGGATCGGATTTAGAAATGTAAACGAATCGTCAGCGGCTAACACTTTAAGAAAAATCACAGTACAAAAAAATTTTTTCCAACTCATTGTACATATATTCTGCGTGGAGAGACGACTAAGACTCATCTTTATTTCATCTGCTCAATTAAGATGTTACTGTTACAGCGGTTAAGTGAAACGATAAATACTGAGACAACAAAGATACAGCTTACTTAGGGACAGTTTGGTGGAGTATTGTCAGCCAATTAACACGTGCTAACATCTTATTGTGGGTTTTATGTGAGAAATTGTTTTAAATTTTTGACTTCTTCCAGTTTAGCGAGTTATAATAAAATATCATTAAAGTTTTATTATTATGAATTTTATTGACACCGACATTAAAAGAATGAAGTGTAAATACTACTAAAACTATACAAAACATAATTAACATGCATAAGTTAGTCAAAGAATTCTTTCTAGAAGCATAACAATTATGTGTACAAAATATTTTTGCTGTTTTTGTTAAATTTAAATAAATTTTTGTGGATTTTTTTTTAAATCGTTTTAGCATAATTTTATGGACTTTTATATGCCTTTACCTTACATCCGCTTTGGGCAACGGTTCCGGCTACAGAGGCGATAAAAGTTTTACACAACAAATTCATAACTCGAAAACTAAAAGTCGTAGAGCAAATCGGTTTGTCCATGGAATTCTACGGCTCATTTTACATATTAAATCAATTTTTCACAACAATCAAAAATTTAAAATATTTTGCTTAAAATTAGGGTAGCCAATTTATAGCGGAAAATTTAATTCAAAAAAAAATTCAGTAATTGAGAAAATAAAGAATTGAATGTTTCTAACGTAGAATGACCGGCGAAATCAAAATTTGCAAGAATCAAGTCGCTACGACTAACCGTTCGGAAAATATCGTCAAAAATTTAGCCTTGTCAAAATTTATCGAAACCAAACTTTCTTCATTATTTTCCAACTTTTTATAGTTATTTCTTTAGAATTAAGTGTTTTTAACGTAGAATTACCGGCGGAGTTCAAATTTGCAGAAATCAAGTCGCTACAACTAACCGTTCGAAAAATATCGTCAAAAATTTGCCCTTGTTAAAATTTATCGAAAACAAACTTTCTTCATTATTTTTCAACTTTTCATAGTTATTCTCTCAGAATTGAGTGTTTTTAACGTAGAATGACCGTCGAAATTCAAACTTGCAGAAACCAAGTCGCTACTACTAACCGTTGGGAAATATCGCCAAAAATTTAGCTTTGTCAAAATTGATCGAAACCAAACTTTCTTCATTATTTTCCAACTTTTCATGGTTATTCTCGTAGAATTGAGTGTTTCTAACGTAGAATGACAGACGGAATCCATATTTAAATATTATATTAATTTTTCACAAGAATTAAAAATTTAAAATTTTTTGCTTAAAATTAGGATTGGCATTATTTATAGTGGAAAATTGTATTCAACAAAAAAATTCATAACTCGAAAACTAAAAGTCGTAGAGCAATGCGGTTTGTTCCATTGAATTCAGCGGCTCATTTTCTGTATTATACCGACATTTGACGAGTGTTAAAATGTTAAAGTTTTTTGATAAAAATTAAGATAGGTATTTTCTATAGTGGAAAATTTTATTCAACAAAAAAATTCATAACTTGAAAACTAAAAGTCGTAGAACAATGCGGTTTGTTCCAGTGAATTCAGCGGCTCATTTTCTGTATTATACAACTTTACACGAGATTTAAAATTTTCAATTTTTTTGCTCAAATTTCCTGATTACTTTCACTTACTTTCACGGAGGTGGATTGTTTTTTTAACTCACTCCAGCAAATTTTTACGGATTTTTTTATTGAAAAACTTTGATCGCCTCTGTAGCCGGAACCGTTGCCCGGAGCGGCTCCGGGTTTGGTCGAAAAAATAGATAAAATTAAGCGCTATCAGATGGATTTT
Organism: Tribolium castaneum; assembly: GCF_031307605.1. NCBI lineage: Eukaryota > Metazoa > Arthropoda > Insecta > Coleoptera > Tenebrionidae > Tribolium > Tribolium castaneum. The sequence continues at coordinate 7,246,283 of NC_087403.1, read as the reverse complement.
TGTTCGTTGCTCCAAGTCTTACAATTTCCGAGAAAAACGCAAAAAAGTTTTCCATTTTCATTTTTTTTCAATTTTCAACCGCCAATTACGGCGAAACTATAAGAATTATCGAGAAATGGAAAAATCGAGAAAAACCGGAATAGAAAACTCTACAAGATGGCGTAGGACTCAAGGCGATATAACGCAAAAAAATTCAATTTTCAAACGCCGATTACGGCCAAACTAAAATAATTAGGAGAAAACCGTTTTTTCCATCGTAGCACAATATTTAAAGCTAGGGACAAATAAAATACTAATCAATAATTATTTTTCTCATTTTCTTCTTACAATTTCTTAACAAATTATCGAAATCAGCAAGTGCCATCATTAGTACCACCTAACTTTATTCATATTTTTATTATAATTTTGACAAATGGTACTTGCTCTATTTCTACAAATTCTTCATTTCAGTCTTGATTTTATTCGGGTAGTAATAAAGCGATCAGTAATAAATTGGAGTTTGATCAGTAAAAAATAATAAATGATCAGTATTTAATTAATTTTTGCACAGTAAAAAATTTAAGTGACAAGTAAACCACGCACAGTATTTTATTAAAATTTGACCAGTAAAAAAAATCGTATATGCTCAGTATCTAGTTTCAGTTTGCACATTTTAAATAATAAACGCTCAGTACATAGCTTGCAGGCTGGGGCTTCTTCCCAGCAAACTAAATGGAAACATGCCCCTCGAACGATTAAACTCGAAAATATAAAACTCGAAACGTAGAATAATGGGTTTTATGGAGCTACAGCGATGTAGAATTGATAGCCTGTAGGCTGGGGCTTCGCCCCAGCGACTTTTGCACTCTCTAGTTTCGAGATGCTATTATTTACTGTGCACTTATTATTTTTACTTTGCATCTATCATTTTTACTGTGCAATTATTATTTTTCTGTGCATTTATTATTTTTACTGTGCAGTTATTATTTCTACTGTGCATTTATTATTTTACTGTGCATTTAATATTTTTACTGTGCATTTAATTTGTAGCCATTTAGTTTTTTACTCGTTTTTTTGCAGATATTATTGTTTTTTGAAAATTTGAAAGCTCCTAGGTGTGCGCATGTCTTACGCTATGTTACGTTATGCGTAGTTACGCGCTCCTGTACGTTACCGCGATTGTTCTAACATGGCCGCATGTTAGTTGCTGATTTTCTTTATTGTTTGCCAACGTATTAAAAAAGATTTAGTAGTGGTGTTTGGTTAGCGAATTGAACTAAATATAAAGTTTAGGCATCCCGTGAACGATCATATGTTGTAATTCAACGCTAAGCAAGGAGAAATTTGCCCTGATACGTCATTACCGGTCTCTGAATCAACTCCTCCCTTCAAACCAACAAATAAATCGGATCTATTTTGAATATAATGCTTCAGGAACATCATCACATGTCACAAAACGGAATGCAGAGGAATACCAGGTAAATTAGCAAATAGCTTGAACTCGCGCCGTTATCATTTCATTGAGGTTTGATCCATTTTTCTCACCCAGAATGGGAATGCAACAAATGGGACCACCACCGAACCATAGGAGCCAGCCAATGCTCATGAGCATCCAGCCACCGGTGACTGCCGCCCATGCAGGTATTTCACCATTCCACCCATTTTTTTTTTATTAACGTGGCTGCTTTTAGGAGTTCTGGTTTCTATGCCTCCAGGTCCTCCGCTCATCTCCACCCCGTCTATACCCCAGCAACCGCAACCCAAAAACAATGTTCAGCAAGGTAAGGTGTTTGACTGTTTGTACAAAACTTGTCATTCACTGTTGGCGATTGTGGCTTTTTTAATTTGGTGGTAGAGTGGCGCTTTATGACCGCACTCGGTCGTGAATGTTTAGTTCTACATAAAGTCAATCGTAACATGGTTGCCTCCCAAAATTCTTAATTATTAGGTTGGCGCTGTATTGAATTTTTTCTTACTAAAATTTTACTTTAAGCGATCTCAATGTATCTGAGTGAAGATGCGTTTAGGCCGCAGCTCGTTGATCACTGTTGGCCAAAAAATGAGGATAATATGGTAGTATTTAAACTTTAAAGGCCTGTTTATAGAAAGCTTTGTTAAAAGTTAACACGAATGGACCAATCAAATTGGTTTAATTTGGACACGTGACCAGTTAATCACGCCCTTAATTGCAGATTGAATTAATGACGCTTCTATAAACCAGTCCTAAAAGTTTAAAATTATTTAAACACATTTTCGTGTCTGTAGACGAAATTTACCAAAATTCTAACTCTATGAGCCCTAACAACTAAATGTTTGGACGAATATATTTTTGTAAAGAAAATGCACGTCAAGCTAGTAAAAAACAAATATATTTTGAAGAAATACGACTTGATATTTAACTTAAAATTAAAACAAAAGTACAGGAATAATATCTGACAACTATTGTTTGGGCAAAAAAGAAAAACTTCTTAGTAATTCGTGCCATCTCTTTTGGCTTTAATGACGGCTCGAATGTACGCTGCCATATTTTTAACGAATTTGTCACAGATTTGTGACGTTTTATTGTTCTAAATATGTTCTGTTTCATTTTTTAAATCTTAATGACCACTGAGGATGTTTCCTAAGATAACAAAAAGTAACATTTTGTTATTCAATTGTGTCTACCTTATTTTAACCAAGAGTTGTTTTTTATCCATTTATACAATCCTTAAACTGTTTCTACGGCAATTTTTACAAATGATCTTCCAGGACTTTTTCGTTTAATAACTATCGTACTTCGTATCCATCTACTTGACTAATTTGTGCCACTGAAGAATTGTCCGTATTCAGTTTTTTGACAACTTGTGCCATAATTACTTTTTATATTTAGTTGCCATTCGTCATTAATATATTTTTTCTGATAACTGATTAAAATCAAGCAAAATATTAACATTTAGTTGTTAGGACTCGTAATTTAAAGCAAACAACAAACGGGATTGTTTGTTCTATTTGATGTGTTTTTAATTTTTTGTCACTATTTATTGCTCGTCGACATGCTGTAGGTTGTGATCTCGGGAATTTTTATTAACAATATGTCTGGCTGAGTGAAACGGTCTATTATTCGGTAAACAGACCTGCTTTTTTGTACAATTTGTAGTCAAGTTAGTGTATTTTCAGTGTTTTTTATATTGAAAAAAATTCTACGAGAAAAAGTGGTTGGTCTCTTCATCGGAGTGTCGTCCCAGATACGTTGAGTGCGCCTAAAGGGAAATTTACCCGAAATTTTGGTTTTCGTGGTAGTTGTTCGTATTGTGTAAGACGGTGTTGGTTGTTTGCATGTTGATTTATTAATACCTGTAGTTTGTGCAATGTTGTATTTTCAGTATATCACTATGAAAATACAGCATCGTCAGAAACCGAACAGGCTCAACATAACGACACTCAACAGCACCAAACAGGTCCGAACACTAGTACTTCGTCTGCACCGCCCAGTACTACTTTGGCAAACATAAAAGAAAAAACACCAATGTGCTTGGTCAATGAATTGGCAAGGTACAATAAAATACAACACCAGTATCAGCTGACAGAGGAAAGTGGACCAGCACATAAAAAAGTATTTACAGTCACGTTAAAATTGGGCAACGAAGAGTATAAATCAGAGGGTCCGAGTATTAAAAAAGCCCAACATTCTGCAGCTGCACAATCACTTGCTAAAACTGAATTTAAACATCCGCCTTCCAAAACAGCCAGAAATCGGCCCGGAACCAGAGCTACAAACCCCGGGGTGATGACTCCGACAGTCGAACTGAATGCTCTAGCCATGAAACGTGGCGAACGGCCGGTTTACATCGTCGAAAATCCTCCGCCACATCAGGTATTGCAAAGATAAGCGAGCAAAATAAGAAAATACAACAGTTTTTGAATAGTTTGACAAAATTAACGAAATAATTGCTCCTTCTCTTGTCAGGGTTATATCAGTCAGGCCGGGTACTATCCCCGCCAAAACATTTACGGCACCCAGAACCAGCCAAGATACGGCTACGACACGCGTCGAAACATGCGCCCCCATTATCCCTACCACGAAAATCGCTACTACGGCCAGTACAGGCCCACAGGCCCCCACAATCCCGGTGATCCCTACACCGTGCGGTTAAGAGTCGGGGATCGGGAGTATCCCGGTGTTGGGTACACTGTCCAAGCAGCTCGTCACGACGCAGCTGCCAAAGCCATCGAAGATATAAAACAACTGGGAGACTGCACTGATCAATCAGGGACCGTGGAAGCCCGTAAGTAGGCCGAGATCAGCGCCAAGTAACCGACATTTTTATTAATAGCTGTTGAAAACACAGGATCGAACGATATCAATACCGAACTGAAGTCGCCAATTTCGCTCGTTCACGAAATTGCTCTCAAACGAAATCTTAGTGTCACGTTTGAAGTGCTCAGCGAGAAAGGGCCGCCGCATATGAAGGTATTTGTAACGCAGTGTCGGGTTGGCAACTTTGTTGCAGAAGGCGAAGGCAACGGAAAGAAAATTTCGAAGAAACGTGCAGCTGAAAAAATGTTGGAAGAGCTGGCCAAATTGCCGCCGTTGCCCAACATGCACAACATGGTACATCTCAAGAGGAAGAGAGTCACTAATAAGAAGAAAACCAGGAACTTAATCAAGGTCAATATGGACAAGTCCAGCGAATTCACCGAAGAAATCAACCCCATTTCGCGCTTAATCCAAATACAGCAAGCCAACAAGGAGCGAGAGCCGGTCTACACGGTGAGTGTTTCAATCCCCCAACTGAAACACGCACAATTTCTTTATTATCATTATATCAAAATTAAAGGAACAGTTTTTATTTGCTTTATTGATTAGGACACACGTGTCTTCGGCCTTGCTGTTGATTTAGATTGTTTCTTAAGGCCTGAGGTTTGCATTTTTAGCTTACATTAGGAGTAAAATGTATCTAATTGAATTAGGTGTTGGAAGAGCGTGGCGCCCCCCGGCGCCGCGAGTTCGTGATAGAGGCCTCTGTGAACGGGCACTCTTGCACCGGAGTGGGCCCTAATAAAAAAATTGCAAAGCGTAATGCAGCCGAGGCTCTGTTGAATCAGTTGGGTTACGGCAACCCACCTTCGAATCCGAAACCAGTGTTGAAAACCGAGAAAGAATCAGAAATCGGGGACAAAACCCGGAAAGTAACGTTCGTCGAAGAGAAAACTGAATCAACTCCGTCTGTTGGTGGAAGCGGTGGTAGACAACTAGTCCCTGGAATATTGCTGGTCGGAGACCAGTCTACCAACTTCCAACAAGTAGTACCCCAGTATTGTTGTATTCAAGTTGGTGATTGATTGTTTCAGAATAAGCCAAAGGAAAGTGTAATGAATAATAACTCGAATTCTTGCGTGGATACTAAGAAGACAGGACAGACTCAAATGAAAACTCCTCCTCAGCCGATTCAAGGTGTTCGTTCAAAGGATCAGTTGATGTACTTGGCTCAACTGATGAACATCCAAGTTCAGTTCTCTGATTTTCCTAAAGCCAATCACGAGATGTATTTAACGTTGGTGTCTCTAAGCACCAATCCGCCGCAGGTTTGTCATGGAGAAGGCCCCACAACTGAGGCCTCTCATGAGAAGGCTGCTTTAGAAGCACTCAAAGTTTTGTCAGAGCTGGGTTTGGACATTGTTGGCCCCAACAAGGAAGGTGGTAACGAAATGTAAGTGGGAGTTGGAGGCGAGTGAATGAATATTAATGAGGAATTTATTGTTGCAGTACCACTTCTCAAGGGTCTTCCAAGGTTGGGATCCAAAACGGAGTTAAGAAGTAAACTTTACTGTGAACTCTAGCATCGCCTGCATCAATGAAAAGTTAAGACTAGACTGTTAAATTATCAAATTACACAAATCTCATATTTAATATTTGATTTTCATTGATACAGACATGTAGTATGGGAGTTCCATGTGGCCATGTCAAGTATGCATATTAATAACTAAGAATTATTGTTTCGTTTTATGTGATTTCATTAACATATGATGTTATATGAAATGATTTCATGTATCTGTGTAATTCTGGTTATTGCTTGCACTGTTTGTAAACCATTGCTATCCAATTTCGTTTTCAAGGGCAAAAAACGATTTTGGGGACACAGTAGTTCAGAATTGATTTAAATAAATTTTTATTTAATTGTTAGTATTTATTTTACCTTATTATGACTCATGCTGTTGCTATTCTTCGGAAACGATGCAATTCTGATCTGCTGGTTGTTTCATTTGTTGTAGATTGATTTCAGTATTCCAGGAGACTTATGGAACATCACGTTGTATTTTATTTTGTACTAATGTTCCATTGACTATATTTTTAATTTTTTAACATTAGTTCGTCTGTTGTAAATTTTAGTTCTCATTGTTCATAATGTTAAAACGAAGTATATTCATTGTAGACCATTTGAATCTGTATTTTGACTCCATTGAATTTGAAATCAATAAACATTATTAAGCAAAGACGACTTTTATTTTTGAAAAATTACAACTCGCTTTTAAAGCACACAATACAAAAATGAATGGCACGGAATCACCAAAATCCGGACGAGTGCCCACCTGGGGGCATTCGCACACGGACTGGGGTTTGCACTGGCTCGGAAGTGTTTTCATCAGTCTTACTCTCTTCTGGCTGCGAATTGCCGTTTTTTTCCACTTTGTTATCGGTTTCTTGGGTTAAAATGTCTTGGATCGTCGACTTTGAGGCGTACATTTTCCTGGGTGTTACGGTCTGCTCTGTGCTTCCAAATATGTCAGCGTGGGCATGTCCTTTCAGGTTTTTGCCTGCACTGGGAGCCTCGGGAAGACCAACGAAAACATTACTCGAACCCATGTTGCACCTGCAATTTGCGAAACACGACCCAAACTTTCTTTCGAGTATTTTACAATGAAAAGTACCTCGTTGCTGGAATTTGCACGCTTTGGATGTTAACTTTTTAGTAAAGAACGAGCAGATGGACAGGAAAACCCAATTGCCACTACCACCAACTAACGACCACGCTCTCGCCGACTTTTTCAAGTTTTTGATTTGAAAACAAAAAAATGGCAGCTCCGCGCAAACGCACCCTGGAAACATTTTATGCGCATGTTACAACTTGTAGACATTATGGGTTGCATATCAATCGTTAATTTTTCACTAATTGAATTTTTTTTTGCCCATGGCCAATTTTTGGGGGTGTACGGATTTTTCGGCACTTTTGGGGTGCTTTTTGAAGGATTTTAGTTCCTTTTTGGTTGTTTACTTTACTATTTTTTTGACATCTTACCTACTCAAAGAACTAATATTGCCTGTAATATTTAGAACGAGCAACTAAACAGGAAAATATGCGCACATAATACAAATGTATTCATATCAGAGTGTTTACACCCACATTTCTGCATAAATAGTCAACAGTGCATTTTCCTCCTTGTTTCGCTCCCCACGGCGTTTATTACATTTAATTAGAGCAATACGTCAAGGAATAAGTAAGGCCTGTACGCCTAATAATAAAATTTATTGTGTTTTAAAAATATGAAATGAGCGTGGTGGAATCAATAAGAGTCTGCGCGTTATGGCGGTATATTGCAGTTTATTTGAGAAAAAGATTTCACCTAAATATAGCCGTCTTGACCTGTAACATAATATGCAAACAGTAATACTTTTCTTTTTGTTTCTGAAGTTGGATTCTCGACGAACCACTTTAAACAAGGGAAATAATGGCAAGCGTAGGTAGTCACAGCAGCGTCGCTAACTTTTTCAATTTATGGAAGCGAATAGTGCTTTTGAATAACATCAAGCTGCACTGAATTATTACCTTTAGAGGCAAAACTAATGAATGTCAAATATAATCACTTTTTTCTCAAGTACGCACATTTGTCTGGCGTTTGGTTGTGCAACTTAATTGATAATTGTCTATTGCACAACTAGTCCTCCCATTTATTTGCTGAACTTTCCGATGTTTTGTTTTTGCCATTATGCAGTCTTACTGTCTTTTGCTTCAACAAACTGCTCAACTTCTACTTTGGACTTTTGATCTAAAGGGCTCAATAGTTTTGCTGGTTTCTTTGGTCTATTTGCTCTGAGATTTTTTTTCTGCCGATTCAGTTCTTTTTTATGGTCGATCTTCTGGTTAAGAAATGTTTTTTGTGCTTATTCTGATCATTTTCAAGTTTTCGAAGGTTTTTTTAGTGTTAATATTAATAGTTACAAACAAAATTGTCGTTTCGTTTTTTGTCATTTTGAAGAAACTTTGACGAATCGAATTATTTCCTGAATAAAGCTTCCGCCAAGTTTGGAAAATCTTAGCATTGAATAAGTTACACAAGTGTATCTTATTCAATGATCTTAGTAATGAGCTCGGAACGCAACATTGATAATTTAATTAAAAAAAAACATTGCTTAGGAACAATATTATTGAATTAGAAGTCATTTTAGAGCATAATCTTTCACCAAAAAATGCCATTGTAGGGTGCCATGAGTTATTTTTTAATAACCCGCTAAACTATAAACGGAATTTCGAAAAAAAACATTCTTGAATAAAGATTTGTAAAGTTTTGTTTTTGTTATTAAACTTTTGATAAAAAATGTATTTTTTTTGTTTCTGTGCATTTTTTTATGCATATTTTGCTTAAATATTGAGCTTTTTTTAGCTATTAATTTCGTTGGAACTCTAATAATAAACAAGTTGTGGATCTTTTCCGGATCGTTGCGACAGCCTGTTCATTTATAACAATTTTCAAGTGTTATTACAGTAAAACCTCTCAACAACGGACACCGGTGGAGAATGTTTAATTGTCCGTTGTGGAGAGGTGGGTAATTTTAAATAAATAATTTAAGCATCATTCCATAAATTGCCATAAATTTAAAACGACAGCAAAAATATATTTTACTGTATAAACACTTTGTTCCTTTCAAAATAAAACTAAAATTATTAGGAAAGAAAATAACAGATTTTTTACTTAAATCTTCAATTTTTGTTTAGTTAATTTTAGGATCCGTGTTTTTTATTAAAAAAAAATACATGACACATGATTTACCATTTTTAACACATTTAAAATATTCAGACAGCATGAGTTTCCTGTGATTCTAAAACAAATTTTTCCTTTATCACAATCGTCTTCATCACGTTTCATCAAAAAAAATCATACACTGATCGATATTTAATTCTGGATTTTTGGAATTGAATTTATCGTCCATTTCCATAAGGTCCTTGAAACAAATATTTGTTTTTTTGGTCTGTGGGTTGTAATAGCTAAATTTTTATGATAATATGGTAAATGAGGCCTTTTTTGTTCATGTCCGCTATACAGAGGGTCCGTTGTAGAGAGGTTTTCCTATATTATTTTCCAATGCTTTTGTTACGTTCCTACAAAAATGTCCGTTGTGAAGAAGTGACCGTCATTCGGAGGTTTTACTGTAAAATACGTCTATTCTTTAAAAATTGACCTTAAATGCGCAATTTTTGCTCGCTATACCGTAAAATAGTTGTTAAAGTGTTAAATACCTAAGTCATTGGCTCATTTACTATTCAGTTACGAAAATATAGTAAAAAAAACATTTTTATTGTGTCTATTTTTTTTTAATATTTTTACTACCAAAATTTTGTAAATAAGCGGTGTTCCGAACGATTGGAACACCTTTCTATTGATTGCAAGAATTATGAAGTGGTTTTAATAATTTCGCGAATCCGCGCTAGCTGTTTCGGCAGTAATCATCATCAGGGTAGTGGGTGTTCCTGGTGTTCCGCGCCCTCGTTTACAGCTTTGGATTAAAGAAAGTATGGAAAAAAGTAATTAGAGGAGTTTGGAACTGTTTTGCGCACCATCAATAGCGCCATTCCATTAATTTGAAGGGAAAAATCAGTACTTCCGACATTCGACCTTTTGATTTTACATGCGGCGCCGTTATAAACCAGCTGCGCACGCAAGGAAGGGCAATCGCAAGCGATGGTTGCCGATAGAAATAGCGAAGTGAAAAGTGAGCAAGAATAGCAAATACACAGCGTAGAGCAAAATCGGGCCTTAAAACTCTCCAACCCGTTCCCGACCGAAAGTATGTGTTTGTTTGCGCTTTAATCAGTTCGGGAAAGACTCCAGTGTCCTTTGTTCGCTCTCTCCGACCAGTGGCACCGAAGAGGCAAAATGTTCACGGGGCTCACTAACCAGGTCAGCTCTTGGATGGGCTCTGCCAAGGGGGAACAGGAGGAAAAAGTGCCCACTCCGACCGAAGAAGGCGACGTGGTGCTCAACCAAGAGAAGAAAGATGCAAGGTAAGGTGTTTAACGCGATTGGTATCGATCACTGCATGGTATGCTAATTATTCCGACGTGGTAATTTGGCTCTCTTCCCAGCCCCACGAAGCCCACCGGGGGCAGCAAACTGGACATGTTGACCAACGTCAAGTCGCAGATCGAGGGCATTGGGGGCTGGCTGGGCTCCAGCATCCCCAAGCTGAGGAAAGGCGAAGAAGGCGCCGAGGAGCAGCCCTCGGCTGAGGAGGGCAACACGCCAGCCTCGGCGGAGTCCACCAAGGGCTCGCCCCAACTCAAAGACGACGACGACAACTCCAGGTAATCCACATTTCGTCACAAAAAACACGTTCACTATTTAAACTACTAGCTCTGCTTTATTTGTTTTACTCTTTCACCAACAAATCAAAAAATCACTCATTAAGGGACTATTTAGGTGCACTTATTACTATTTGACACTGTCATTTTTTACTGTCTTTTCGTCCTCAAATTTCGCAGAATTTTTGCGCCCTTGAAACTGCTAATGACTATTTTCTCGTCCTGTTCTCTTCTCGTAATTTTTAGTTTTCGGGTGGACATGGAATGAAAATGAGGCACCTCTGCATTATCAATGTTTCTTCATTCAATTAACATTTTTATTTTCAATTTATTATATATTTATATATTTATTATATAAATATATAAATATAAATATATAAATATATAAATTTATATTTATATTATATTTAGTTTGTCACTAACTAATTTTTCCACAACTGTTGGAGTACATTTTACAAAAATTTACTCTTTATTTACTAGTTTTCGCTGAAAAACTGCGAAACGTTTGAATTCGAACTTTATCAAAATCGATCTTTATCAAAAACAAATTAGTCCACGATTATTGACGATTTTTGAGCCCTAGTGTATTAGAAAACTCGAGATTTTCTTAGAAAACAGCGAAATTCCAGATGTTTTGGCCGACATTTACAAAATAATCAAACAGCAGTTTTTTGCTCAGTTCTAATCGCCTTGTGATTGGTCTGTTTAGTTGGGAGTGCGGTCTCCCTCCCATGTCCAATGACAAACGCTTCAATCATCTTGCAATGTTTTGTGCACCAGATAAACAAGTGGGAGGTGATTTTTGTGTTTTTATTGCTCAGTTACTCATTTCTGGGACAAATGAACCAGTTTAAGGGCTGGTCTTTCTCACAGAACGGGGTTTCGCCTTAGATGCGAATAAAATGGTCGATTCTGCTTAGTTTCTGAACGGTTTGATTTTTTGGACGAAAACACACTTGTTATCTTAAGAATACACTAAGAGACTGAAAAGCTAAGCTAAGAGCTGGGCTGGAGTATTTATACAAAAATTTATCAAAATAAACTGTAAAATAAAATTTCTGTGACTTCGAATTGCCTTGTCAAACATTTTAATTGTGTATTAACTGATTAAAGTTTTAGAATATTTATGTATTTTGAAACTTCGGCAGTTTAAAAAAAATTGTTTTACACGTGCGTTGCGGAGGCGGTAAAGCATTTGTTTAAAAAACTGTGTTAACGAATAAATGGCGGATTAATTGTTTAAATGAAAAAATGAATCCTGCTTCGGTTCGAACACCGTTGTCCTAGTGAAGTAGGGATAAAAGCATGCACTTCGGACTTGATCTTTCCCAATGTAAAAATAAAAATTCTTTAGTCTACCATTGGAAGGATTGTCAAAAATGTGAGTAATTCGCTTATTTTTTCATTTAAATGATTATTTTGACATTTGTTTGTTAGTTAGTTTTTTGCGAAGTCCGTTGGACTTTTTTGCTATTATTCCTAACACAAACGCCGGATTATGGCTAATTAGTGCGATATCATTTGCTCGTTTGCACAGTGCCACCGGAGGCGCCGACTCTGGACCACAATCAATTGCTGAAACACCAACTGAAGAAAAGGAGGGTCAGTTCGGGAACGGTAATAAATAAATCACTGGTAAATTTTCTTCTTATCCTTTTGCTTAGTGCAAAGCAAGGCTCTGGCTGGGGCGAAGTCCTTCGGCTCGTTCCTGTACTCAGCTGTAAATAAGGCCGGCAAGACCGTGAGCGAGGCGAGTGCGAAGATAAAGGAAACGGTAGAAAAAAATGTACGGTTTGCTTCGTGTCGTCGTCGATTTACTGTAAATGTTGTAGAGTATCCTTGGGGAATTTAATAAGGAACAGGAGGCGTTCATGAAGGGCCAGGGCGGCAACACCGCCACTGCCCTTCCGCCCTGGGTTGGTTGTTCCAACGAGGAGGCCCTCAAAGAAGAGTGCCTCAGTCTTTCAACTGACAAAAAAAATTTCCTTCGTAGTCCCCCGGCTGGAATCGACTTCCAGTTCGACTATGAGGTGTCTTACCCCGTCGCTATGGCTATAATGGAAAAGGACCCTAATCTGGAGAAGATGCGATATGAACTTGTGCCTAAAGTGTAAGTTGAAACAACAGTTTTGACTTTGGCTGAGTTGTGCCATTTTAGAATAAGTGAAGAGAATTTTTGGAGGAATTACTTCTACCGTGTTAGTCTAATTTGTCAGGCGAACGAACTGTCGTCCATGTCTCGTGATGGCGACAGTCAGTCGCAACCTCTCACTTCTGATCAACCTATAGGTGAGCAGATTTGTGTCAGTTACAGCTTTGCTTGAGTAGTAGAAGTAGTGTTTTATTTTGAGTTTTGTTTATTTTATCGGGAGGTAGCTAGTTCAGACGACGAGATGGAGGAGTTTGTGTCAGATAGTTTGCAGGCTAGCAGCGAAGATTTTGTTGAAGTGGCCGAACGCATGATGAAAACTGTCATTGTGCCGCAGCCAAAGGGTAAGACGTGTTGCTTTTGCTGTGTCTGTCTAACGTCTAGATTTAAACTAATGTCAAAGCTGTGGTTAGTTTCCTGTTTGATTTTGTCGCAGCTTAAGAAGAACGGCGTCAACTGTAGCTTCCATTATCCACTGTCCTGTGTCTCCTTATTTTGCTCCTTTGATCCAGACTTATCCAGGTTTATTTTTATGAGTTGACTTTAATGTATGTTTTGTTGAACACATGTTACTTAACGTGTTAAAAGTAGTTCCTTATTGACACTGTACATTTTGAAATGGTCTAAATTGAATCTGTTTGTACCGCGTGATCATAATTTGGTCCTTCGGTTGTTCGTGATCAACAAAAATCGCGTCCCAAACGTCAAATTACTCCACTCAAAGACCGACTTTTGTTAATCACTGCGAACTGAGCTACAGTTTTCTGGTCAACCGGTGTTAACTATTTAGGTGGGCATATGTGCAATTAATTTTAGCATATTTGCGCGCAATTTGTGGAACGTGATTCTTCAAAAAACAAAAAACCAAAAAAATGATACGTTGGCTGGACTGTGTCACTTGAGTAATTTTGTTGACAATTTTAAATCTCTTGTAAATGTGGTGTATTTTGGCAATGTAATTGTAGGTTTTAATATATGTGTCTTCCTAAAATTACGGTCAAGGACACAGTTTGGGTTGCTTACTAAAGACAATACTGGGAAGGTCAGATGTAAAATATACGAAGTGTTTTAACTAAAATACTGTAAGAGGACCGACAGGACACACTTACTGTTTAAAGAGGTTCAAAATTTAACGGTGTGGACCCACCAGTTGCTCAGACTTGACACTCGAGAAACAGGAAACTAACACTCTGAGCATCTGGTTTATTGCTCAAACTGTAACACTGTTTTCTTTTGTGTTTTTATTTCGTGCCTATCCTTATCCCCCTGTTTTTCACATAGAAGAATGGGAGCGGGAGTTGGTGGCAGAACTGCACGACTATGAAGTAGTCGCCGAACAAGAGCCCAGCAGCAAGCGGGACATCTGGGAGCAGGAGATCGAGGAAATCGAAGAAATGCTGAAGGATGGCACGGATTTAAAATAAGCGCGCTATTCCCTGTTATTTTGGGCTTCTATTCATATCGGACCGACTGATTTACATTCCGTTGAACTTATTTGTCTAGTCATTACATCAGAGTTGGGCAACAGAATTATTCGCGAGGCTCGGCTTTGACTATAAGTGTATTATTTTATGTAACTTTGTGATATTTACTCTTGGGGTCTACACCTGAAATATCTTACAAGATACAATAACTATTATCACATTAATAAATGTAATAAAATTGTGTGCATTTGCTATGGAGGCTGTTTCAAATCATTCCTTTTAGTCTTAGGTACTTGTGTAAATAATCATTCAACACTCTCTAACTGTAGCTGTTGTTATTTTCAACGCTCGTGTCACGTTCTCACAAATGATCCGCGTTTTTGGAAGTCATTTTCGCGGTACAACGGTTTGTAAGAGCGTGACGTGGCATCAAATCTATATATTCTAATGAAATGTTTTTTGTTAATGATCTTTTGCTGCTTTAGAAGCGAATTTAAAAAATTACTAATCTTGAGTTAGTGTTGCAAACGGTTTATATTTTTTTATTAAACTGTTCAGTTCGTTTCAAATGTTAATGTCATAGTACTAAAATGTAGCTTACGTGTATTAGGCATATTTATCCTGTATTCTAATTGTTATACATCATAAAAATTGTTAAATAAATGTAGCAACTGTGCCCAGTATGATGGAATTCTTCATTGCTTAGTCCACCTCAGAGTAAAATGAAAATGTATATTTCAAGTCGATATTGTAATCAGATTATATAACCCAGCAAGATGCAACAGATGTGAATACTGTATAGACAAGTACTTATAATAAATCAATAATAATGTTGGATTTGTTAATGCACCCATTAGAGTTCTGCAAACTGAGTTGTGATGCATTCGTTTCAAAATTTATTGTTTAAACAATAAATAATTACAAGGAAAACGGGTATTTATAGCAAACTCCCTCATTCAGCAGTTTACCCAACCACTCGGTGAAAAAAGCCCAGTAATTAAAACGTTTGCGTTTTTATTCCAACTGAATTTTAACAAAAATTTAATTTTTTCGATTCCGAAAAATGCGTATCTTGCGTAACAATAGTAAAGTAATGGTGGATTTTTGGGGCAGAGAAACAAGGCGGCGATTTAATTTTTTATTGGGAATATTTTATCATTCGAAATCTTGTAACTGATCCAATTTTACAGTCACGATGTATAAAATAAATCGCTCGATTATAAAATATCAACTAATAAAAACAATATTTGGTTCCAACTACAGTATATGGCTCTATACTTAGGATATCATTTTTTATATAAAACCTATTTGTAAAAGTATAAAAGAAGTTTAAGTTGTCAGCTGATACAAGGATATGCATGAAATTTGATCAAGTTAACACAAAACATTGCACATGAAACATGGATACAAAGTATACGTTCCCAACACCGGCAGAGTACAGAGATCAACCGATTTAAAAATATTAGAACAAAACCCTGGACTAACTGCCCACCAGTTCGATTTTTCTGTACTTTTTCCTTTTATTGGCTACCGTATCTTTAAAAAGCACTGGATCTAGCCGCAGATTGGATCGCAGCAGCGGCATGTAGCCGAACACTGCCGCAAAAGTGTTCAGGCAAGTCTGTCTTTGGATAAAATGGTCGGGGTCATTCCACGGCGACCAACTCCCGAGAGTCGGCTGTTCTTTGTACTGTTTCCGCTGGGTCACTTTGATGGGCGGCCGCCGTGTCACATGACTGACCAGGAAATTCATTAGAATGTCCTCGCAGTTCTGGCTCTGCTCCACCGTTTTGTGCAAGAGCGGGCTCAGCCACTCGGTGTATAGAACGTTGTAATATCGGTGGTAGAACGCTGCTCCTGTCAGGACAATCGAGTAGTCGTTCGTCCACTTCGAGGTGTAGCCCCACGTGGACTTGGAGTCGTCCCAGTAGTGGGACCGTGCAGGGTATCCCACGATACGGTCGGGGAATTTCTTCCACACGATGTACGCGAAATCGACTTCGTCTGTTGTCAGAACGGAGTCTTCGTCTAGGGATAGCACGGCTGCCGTGTCGATTTGCGGGTGCGGGTAGAAGCGCTGCGAAATGCTGGGCTTCGTGGGCTCGCCCTCAGGCTGGATCACGTGCAGACTGATGTTGTGGGGCAACAACGGCCACCGCGTCTTGCTGGGGGGACGCTTGTCGTTCGACCACACCACGATTATCTGCGATTGGCAATTACTCAATTACTCGAACAAAAAATGTATTTTTTACAGTTACAATTAGGTAACAGAATAGATTTTTTGTTACGTTCTACATAAACAGATATCCGCCAGACAATGAAACTGCTGAATAAGAAATTAGGAACGTTATTAACGTTAATATAATGTTCTTAGTAATGTAAATGACTTATGGCTGTAGAACATGTCCGGTCAGGTCAGGTCAGAACTATACTGAGAATGTCTGAAGCTTAGCTGTGTACACAGTTTGATATTAAATTTGTATGAAAAGTAATTAAAAAATTGGGTTGTCCCTAAGTTGAATTATTGCCTTACACGTTAGTTTGTACTTCATTTTAAATATTTTATTTATTTTAAATGGGTTTAAAAACTCGATTGATTTATTTTTATATAAAAAAATAAGTCAAATCGCATAAAAAAATATCGTAACTTGCTGAGGGCCTTAGCAACAATATATATGAATTTGAATAAAATCCGTGTCAATTAAAAATAAAATGGAAAAGACCTCATTTTTTAATTGTTTTATTATTTTTTTATAAAAAAATAGTACGTAATTTTTTGATAAATTTTATTGGAGGTTTTGTAAATGACTTATTTATGGTATTTATCTTGCATAATGAATATTAGGATCTTACATAATATTTTTTAAATTTGTTTCCGTCAAGCCATTCCATGATTATTGATTACGGACGGGACATAATTATGTTATCTTTATTTTCAAGCTGACTTATCTCTTTAGAAGAGATAATAATAGTAATATTCATTTAATTGTTGAATGATAAACAATTTAAATATAAATACAGCCGCCAACTTTCCCAAAATCGTTATAAATAATTAATTGAGGACGGGACACAAATGTGTTTAGTCAAAATTGAGTCTAAAATAAGTAAAAAAAATATCTGTGCATACTTTTAAAAGAACAAATATATGTTAGATGTGCTAGGTCTCTTTAAACATAAGAGAAAGATTGACGTTTTTTTTTTATTAAAACAGGTAATATAGTGGAAGCGTTAGATAAAAATAAAAAATAGTGAGATTACGGATGGAACACAAAAAATTATGCTAAGTAATAATTGTATTATATTATAACACGAAAATTTTAACAAAAATAAGAAACAAACAACAATTTTCAAAAAGAGAACACAGATTTGATTTTTACATTAAAAATGATATTTTGAAAGGTACTAAAAATTAAAAAAAATAATTCACACCAAAAATCATACGACATGGTAAGTTAAAAAAAATTTAAAGTAGACCTCTATCTATTACCCTGTATGTACACTATGTTGGCTTTTGGACTGTTTCTCCCAGAAATAACCGATATTTGCCTTTAATCATAAAAAATAAGCAAGTGTTACTTTAGATTAAATCCTACTTATAGACCGGTGACATTCACAGTGATTCATAACTTCTGGTTTATTTTAAATCGAGATAACTCGAGAAAGGTACATTTTAGCGAAATATCAAAAAAGTACTTAAAAAATAAATGGTCTGTCAATTATAGGTGTTAACGGACCAAACAAAAAAGTTATAGCAGTAAACTTTTGCAAGAATTCCGTTGATATCAAATGAAATAGCGTCTTTATAACAAGCGGATAAACTACGATAATATTCTCCAAAAACCATTTTTCATTCCAATTTTTGGAAAGCTGTATCTTTTCATTAAAACCATTTGTAGAAAGGTATTGTGTTTTTTTTACATAATTGAAATGACTTAACATCACAATTACCTTTGAGACGTATTTACTGCGAGCGATGTTGGTGACAAGTCTGTACAGAGGGGCTGACGGTGTTAGGGGCAGTCCTAACTGGCAGTAAATAATAGCAGTGAAACCATCAACATCACTATATTCAATCTGGAATGGAAAACTTTTCGGGTGATCGGAGAAACTTGGCAAAGTTACTAAAGCCCCAGGTAGCGTATTCCAAACCGTAGCATCTCGAAACGGCTCGTACGGTAAACGCTCACGTATGATCTTAAAAACCAAGTCAAACAAACAATTGAGCGAAAAAACCAACATACTTCTAACGTTGTGTAGACAATCTTCTCAATTGACGAAAAATACCGATCC
Organism: Tribolium castaneum; assembly: GCF_031307605.1. NCBI lineage: Eukaryota > Metazoa > Arthropoda > Insecta > Coleoptera > Tenebrionidae > Tribolium > Tribolium castaneum. The sequence goes on along the minus strand of NC_087403.1, from coordinate 7,227,885 downwards.
CACAGGACTTGCGTTTGTTGACGCAATTGTAGGATTTTTGCGGGTGCTAACGAGCGTACAATGTAAGGTACCTAAAATAAGGTAAATTACACTGGCCACAGAGCCCAGTTTCTTACTTGAAGGAGTAGCCTTTCGTCGGCCCAAATGGCGGCTTTGCTCCAGTCTATTTTTTGGGCGAAGGGCAAAGCCCAGCCATTGGACAACAAAACTGGGATACAACCGGCTTGTAGGGCTTCCAGGAACCGGAACGACCCCAGCCGCCGCCCTCTGGGGACCAGGCAAAAGGTGGAGTTTTGCAGCAAGACTTCGTAGTCGTACTTGTCGTATTCTTTGTTGTCTTGGTCGCAGCGCTCGTCCTTCATGTCCTTCCAGCTTTTGCCGTGGCGGCACGTGGTGACCATGATCATGTCCTTTCTGTTGTGGAGGTGGTACAAGGAGTTTCTCGTGTCTGAGCCGATTCCATGCACGTATCTTTTGCCTTTGAAAGCTAGTAAGTAGTTCTTCTGCAGGGGCAAACTGTTGGCGAGGACTGAGCCCACTTCGCCCCCCTTCTCGGGGTGCACTTTGTGGAACAGGGGGATGCTGATGTCGAAGCCGGGCCTCATGTGGCTGTCGGACATGCTGGCTTTGGCCAGGATGGCCATGCCGTAGTCGAAGTCCAGGTTGTTTTCGGTGTAGTTAGGCCAAGTGCCTGAGTACAGGTTGAAGATTACGTGGTTGAGGCCGTTGTTCCAATGCGGCAAGTGCTGCAGACGCGACTGCATGTTGCGGACGTAGTCAGCACTGAGGCGGTCTCGGTCGAGAGTGTCTATGCTTAGAACGAATAAGCAAGCTAGCCTAGGGTCGGCAGTGTAATATCGCGATTCCATTAAAACATTGAGCAGTTTCTGGTAGGACGGACTAGGCGTACTATTATCGTCAGGAGGATACACATACACGCGAAAACCTTGCTGACATCTACCAAAATCAAAACAGTTTTCCATGCTGCACAACTTATTGTTACTGATTGGCGAAATTTCTCGCTGCCTTTGGAGACTTCCCGTATAAACTTGATCTAAATTAACAAACACAGGCAAATGATCGTCCACTATCATGTTGCTGCTTTTCAAGCGGTAGCCGCCGAAATACCAGTACGCTAGGAACGCACAGGACACGAATAAGAGTAAATAGCGCTTTTTCGCTTGCATTTTAACTAACAACTTTCGTCCGTATCACATTTTTCACAAAATACAAATTTTATCAAATCTGTCAATTGCTTTGTATTTTCGGACACATGTCAATGTCAAAATCACAGCTGACGCTTGCGCGCGCAAAAAGCGAATTGTTGGTTGCATAACATCACCACAAAATTACTACATTTATTTTTTAAATCGTGGGATTTACCTAATCCTCCATGACACGTTACCTATAAAATGTTGGTTGCTTCAAAAAATTTTTCAGGCTTATTATTACTCGTGGACCACTCTGTATAGTTTGTAATGTTGAATTATTTAAAAAGTTTATGTTGAAATATTTGCAAAACACGGTCAGTACCTAGGGCATGGTGGCCCAGTGGTATAAGCGTCACTTTCAACGGGGGAGGTCGGTGGTTCGAACCCGGATCAGGTGTAAAAATTTTTCTATGAAAAAAAGTGTGGAAAAGGTAAGTGAAACAACATGTAAACAAAAATGAGAGATTGAGAGAACAGATGGACGCATAAACGTAAAGCGGAGCATAAAACTGACAGAAATAAGAAAATAATGCGGCAAAATGTAAACGTATCATAAAAGGAAAATACCTTTTGTTTTGAGAGAAAAAGAGATGAACGTAAAGGTGAAAACATAACTTCAAACTTTAGCGTTGAATCCATAGATGACTTCTTAAATTATAAAAGAAAATTAACGAAATTATTTAATTTGTCTCTAAAAATTCTTAGTTAACTGAGTTTGTTTAGTAAAGTCCCGAAAAACATTGTTAATAAAAACCATGGCCACTGCGAATCCAGTAGGATTTGCACACGTCCACTATTTTTGACTAGAAAATAGACAAGTTTGATGATTTTTGGAGAAATTATGTCCATTTTCGGTCAAAAACGTGCTGAAAGTCATAAAAAATGTAAAAACAATTTTAAAATTGTAGAATCAACTTATACGCTCGGTATCTTTTGATGTAATCTGGTAAAACATTAGAGAATTAAATTTTAAAAAAGTGTAAGAAAATGTTTTCCCGAGCTAATTCGCAGATTTTTGAACTGAATGTATTTGCGTTTTAGGTAAATTATTGCAACTATATAGATTGTAATGTTAATTTATTTAAAAAGTTTGTGTTAAAGTATCTGCAAAAGACGGTCAGCACCTGGGGCCTCGTGGCTCAGTGGTATAAGCGCCACTTACGACGGTGGAGGTCGGGGGTTCGAACCCCGGATCAGGTGTAAGAATTTTTCTATGAAAAAGAGTATAGAAAAGGTAAGGAAACAACACGTAAACTAAAATAAGAGATTGAGAGAACACATAGACGAATAAACGTAAAGCGGTGCATAAAATTGAGAGAAATAAGAAAATAATGAAGCAAAAATGTAATAGTACGTAAAGGTTCCAATTTGTAAACGTACTTTTTGTTTTGAGAGAAAAAGAGATGAACGTGAAGGTAAAATATAACTTCAAACTTTAGTTGACATATACGCTCGGTATGTTTTGATAGAATCTGATGAAAAATTAGAGTTAAATTGAAAAAAGTATACAAAAATGCTTTCTCGAGTTAATTCTCCGACTTTTGAACTGAAAGTATTTGCGTTTTATGTGAATTATTGCAATTATTTAGTTTGTATTGTTGATTTATTTAAAAAGTTTGTGTTAAAATATCTGCAAAAGACGGTCAGCACCTGGGGCCTCGTGGCCCAGTGGTATAAGCGCCACTTACGACGGTGGAGGTCGGGGGTTCGAACCCCGGATCAGGTGTAAGAATTTTTCTATGAAAAAGAGTATAGAAAAGGTAAGGAAACAACACGTAAACTAAAATAAGAGATTGAGAGAACACATAGACGAATAAACGTAAAGCGGTGCATAAAATTGAGAGAAATAAGAAAATAATGCAGCAAAAATGTAATAGTACGTAAAGGCCCCAATTTGTAAACGTACTTTTTGTTTTGAGAGAAAAAGAGATGAACGTGAAGGTAAAATATAACTTCAAACTTTAGTTGACATATACGCTCGGTATGTTTTGATAGAATCTGATGAAAAATTAGAGTTAAATTGAAAAAAGTGGACAAAAATGCTTTCTCGAGTTAATTCTCCGACTTTTGAACTGAAAGTATTTGCGTTTTATGTGAATTATTGCAATTATTTAGTTTGTATTGTTGATTTATTTAAAAAGTTTGTGTTAAAATATCTGCAAAAGACGGTCGGCACCTGGGGCCTCGTGGCCCAGTGGTATAAGCGCCACTTACGACGGTGGAGGTCGGGGGTTCGAACCCCGGATCAGGTGTAAGAATTTTTCTATGAAAAAAAGTATAGAAAAGGTAAGGAAACAACACGTAAACTAAAATAAGAGATTGAGAGAACACATAGACGAATAAACATAAAGCGGAGCATAAAATTGAGAGAAATAAGAAAATAATGCAGCAAAAATGTAATAGTACGTAAAGGCCCCAATTTGTAAACGTACTTTTTGTTTTGAGAGAAAAAGAGATGAACGTGAAGGTAAAATATAACTTCAAACTTTAGTTGACATATACGCTCGGTATGTTTTGATAGAATCTGATGAAAAATTAGAGTTAAATTGAAAAAAGTGGACAAAAATGCTTTCTCGAGTTAATTCTCCGACTTTTGAACTGAAAGTATTTGCGTTTTATGTGAATTATTGCAATTATTTAGTTTGTATTGTTGATTTATTTAAAAAGTTTGTGTTAAAATATCTGCAAAAGACGGTCGGCACCTGGGGCCTCGTGGCCCAGTGGTATAAGCGCCACTTACGACGGTGGAGGTCGGGGGTTCGAACCCCGGATCAGGTGTAAGAATTTTTCTATGAAAAAAAGTATAGAAAAGGTAAGGAAACAACACGTAAACTAAAATAAGAGATTGAGAGAACACATAGACGAATAAACATAAAGCGGAGCATAAAATTGAGAGAAATAAGAAAATAATGCAGCAAAAATGTAATAGTACGTAAAGGCCCCAATTTGTAAACGTACTTTTTGTTTTGAGAGAAAAAGAGATGAACGTAAAGGTAGAATATAACTTCAAACTTTAGTTGACTTGTACGCCCGGTATCTTTTGATGGAATCTGATAAAAAATTAGAGAATTAAATTGAAAAAAGTGGAAAAAATGCTTTCTCGTGCTAATTCGCCGACTTTTGAAATGAAAGTATTAGCGTTTTATGCGAATTATTGCAATTATTTAGTTTGTAATGTTGATTTATTTAAAAAGTTTGTGTTGAAATATTTGCAAAACACGGTCAGTACCTGGGGCCTGGTGGCCTAGTGGTATAAGCGCCACTCGCGACGGGGGAGGTCGGATGTTCGAACCCGGGGTGTAACAATTTTTCTATGAAAAAAAGTGTAGAAACGGTAAGTGAAACAACACGTAAACAAAAATATGAAAATGAGAGAACACGCAGATGTATAAACGTAAAGCGGAGCATAAAACTGACGGAAATAAGAAAGTAATAAGAAAGTAAAAGTACGTAAAGGCGCCATTGTAAACGTAAGAGCACATCCTAATAAAAAGAAAGTACCTTTTGTTTTGAGAGAAAAAGAGATGAACATAAAGGTGAAACATAACTTCAAACGTATCATCACAGTTTTTTTAAATATTATGAATATTTGTTAAAAATTGTAATAAAAAAATATCAATTTTTTTTTCAAAAAAGTGTTACGTTGTCTCAAATTCTAATTATTTAAAAGACTCAATTCCATTTTTCGATTTAAAACTGGATTACAAATATCGCTAAAAATAGAAAAATAAATTTCATTACTACTTGTCTTTGTGGCACACTTGGTTTAACTCTGTCGGCCCCTTTAGCCTTAAAAGTCCAACATTTTTTCGTTTATAACCACGCTAAATCACATCAAATTTTTTCTTCTTAAGACTGTTTTGTTCAATACCCAACACAACTATACGAGGTCAACTAACCCGGCGCCTCCACCATTTGTTGCCCGAACCCAATTTATTAATTTTTTGATTTTATTATTTTAAGTATCTTACGTCCTTAGGTATTTTGTGTTAAAAAATTTATTGTGCTGTTTTTGTTTATGTCATTGCCTGCTATTAATAAATTTGGTCGTGTAGTCAGGCGGTATTTGGTCGAAGTGGGTGTAGGCCGATATTGCAAGATTGTAATCGTCATTGGATCGTCGATGCGCGAAGGGCGGTGTTCGCCCTGGGGGTGAGAAAGTGTGGTCATAGTAATCGGGTTAAAAATCGGGATTTGCAAGAGTGAAGACAGTTGTGGTTTCAGTAATCAATTTAATTTCCGTATTTCGGGTCGATTATCGAACGGTCTCTCCAGGTCGCACATGCGCTCGGGGCGCCTCCCAGTAGAGTCGTTAGTGAAGTGCTGGAAGCCGTAATCCCCATGTCGCGGGCCGATACATATCACCTGCTAATCCGCCTCTACCATTATGAGTGACTCGCATGAGGTCCCGTCAGGTGTGAGCAAGTTCTGTGCAAAAGGACCCTTCGTGCGTTCGCGCCCCCTTCAGGCTTCAACCTGGCTCCAGAGGTGCCCAGCAGTCTCCAGACGACATCTCGGGCTAGTGCGCTTTCAAGGTCGAACAGCGGCGGCGAGGAGAAAACCCATTCCGACATTCACTCCTCACTGGACACCATCCACCTCAGGTCTCGGCCTGCCTCGCTGGTGGACGAAGGACTCCTCCTCTCCTATGGCCAAAGGAACGCCTTCAGGAACGAGTGCAAGGACTACGAGTCCTTTTCCTCACGGCACTACTCGCATCTCGACGAACACGCCTGGAGATACAGACACCAAATTCCGTCCGAACATTACCAACCAGACTATGGACAGTGTGATGAGTTCAGAACTCGATACCCATTCCGCGAACCTGAAACGAATCGCCTTGACTACCTCTCGTTGTCGCTTTCTCCGCCGACGAGGCAGAAGGAGTCCTTCTATGCTCACGAATCTTCCGCTTTGTAAGTCAATATTGACCCCAAGTGCAACACCCACACCAAGCTGACGTAAACATGCCAGACGTAAACAATGCAACAAAATATGACAATCGATTGCCAACACATGATCAAATACGCTGCCCCACCTACATTCTTAATTAATTTCACTACTTTATTGACGATTTAATAAATAAACTGATAAATACGCTGATCCCTAAACAAGGGGAATTAAAAAAATGGCAGAAAAAACTTTTTCATTGGTTTAAACCGAAAGAACGATCAAAATAACTCACTACCGCGCCGACAATTATGGAATTTTCCGAAAATTAATATCATTCCTGTTTTTTCCTCGCTGTTGGAAAATATCTAATACCTTTATCACAAATGACAAGAGTAACCCATTTCGATTTGTGATTTGATTTTTATATCGGGTGTTCAATTATAACGAATTTTTGTCATTTTGAGGAAAATATATAAACATATGCTATAAAATTTTCTCTTTCAAATGCTGTAATTAGTTGATAATAGATTAGTTCATTTTTATGTTATGAATTTTTATGTTTCTTAATGAGATAAATCCATCAAACGTATTTTTTTACAAGTCTACAAATCAATAACAAACATAAAGATAATATAAAAATTATAAATCAAATCTGCCTTTTCATTTTAAATGTTTTCCATAAATCTGAAAACAATATTTAATAAGGTGGATTTTATTAAACAAAAATCTAAAAATAGTGGTTCCTTTTGTTTCTTGGATTTAATGGTGTTTCTATTTAAAAACAATAATTAAAAAATGTATGTATAATGTTTACGTAATTATTAGAGGCTACTTGAAAATTTTTATTAATTTGTGATGAGTTTCTGCAAAAAAATCAAAAACTTTTGGGGGTTTTAAGAGTGGATCGTTCGTTAAAAAGCTGACTTTATAAGTACAGTAAAATCTCTTTTAACGGACATCTCCTATAAGCGGACCCCTCTGACAAACGGATAATGTTGTTGGTCCCGTATATTTTAAATAGTATTGGGTCTCTTTTAAGCGGACTCTCCAATAAACGGACGCGGAGAATGGAATTCAGATCTTTTAAAAAAATCTCTCGTTTAAAAGGACAACATGTTATACGCGCGTCTGTATAATTAATGATTATTATTATGACAATCCGTCAGAAAATTCGAAAAATAAAAGGAGTAACGAACTCAGACTCAGATCTCATAAGAAGTTAAAGTTAAGTGTATTATTTATTGATACAGCGTTATCATAGCAAATGAAACGAAATAAGCGTATGTTGACCACAAAAGAAAGAAAATTCTGTTGGTCTACCCAAAACTAACCGGGTGAATAAAAGCGAAGAAAGAATTAGGAAAAAGCCAAGCAGCAAATAATGTTAAAAATGAAGATGAATTGGCATGAAAGTGGAAACATTTGTGAAAAGCGAAGTTTTTTTTTGAAAATTAAAGGATTGAAAATATTGATCAATTAACTTATAAATGGTTTATAAAAACGTATAATAAAAATATTCCGATTTCTGGATCAATTGAGTTGGCGAAGTTTTAGAAAATCTAATTTTAAGGCATCTGAAGGCTAGAAAAGAAAAGCTTAAAGTACGTTTTTTACGTAAAAAATTTTTTTTTGCTAATAGTTGATAAGTATTGTTTTTCAACGAAATAGTTCATGCTACTACGTCTTTAATAGTTTGTTTCCATGTAGAAACTAATTTTTCTCTTGAAAGGACACCTCCATTAACCGGACAAAAAGCATGTCACCGTCAATGTCCGCTTGTAAGAAATATCACTGTATACGTATTTACACTAAATATAATCTATTTTCAAATTTTATTACGAGCTTCCGGACTATAAGTAACTTATGTGCAAGTAAGGTTTTGGAAAAAAAAGGACACAAGCAGTAGTGATAGTGGTGTAAAAAAATTTAATAAGGTAGAGCTTTACTAAAGACTTAAACCATGAAAACTACTAAGAACTTTTAAAGCAGTTCTGTATATTGGGGGCCCGCTTTGAGGTTACATTCATCATATTTATGTTTGATTAAATAATTTTTGTAAAATAATTATTTACCCATTCTGTCGGTCTTGTGGCTGTTTTTCCGAATTTAACATATTTTCTCTTTTCTTTAGCCATATAACAACAAATTACCACAAAACGTAAGTAACACTGCTGCCACAGTAACACACATCAGGCGTGCAAACCGAAAGCTAACTTCACACGTGTATAATTTTTATTACTTTGTAAATGCATTTGGCGCAAATTAAACAAATGGGAAGGGTCATTGTCTTTATTCATTTTTATTTAGCCAAAGAACTCAATTGACGAAATAAAATTTTTTTGCCCTAAATAACGCGGTACCTAAATTTAGATTTTGGAGTGTATTTTTGTCGAAATCAACGTCAGGTCAGTTCCTAGCATTTAGGCATTTTTTTTGTTTTCCAAAAACATAAAAAAGTCATAATGAGGTTGCCTAATCGTTATGTAATTTTTTATTGCCAAATTGGCAACCCTTTAATTGCGTCATTAACGTCAATCAAAAGCGCCCCCGCCCCTTTTTTTGCACCCTCGAGTGAAAAAGTAGGTTACGCTGCTAGTGTGTGGTCCAAGTGGTTTTCCAGCCCTTTGGAAAAATACAAAATTCCGCGTTAATACCTCTTACAGATATTGGGAAGGTTTCAAGTATTTTTCTGTGACCCGTCCGGTTGTTTGTGCGAGTTTGGTTCCGCACTATAGTAAAATCACTTAGAAATTTAGGCAAAACCGTTACGATTTGAAAGTGCATCAAAGTGTCGAGAGACGCTTGATTGGGGCAAATCGGGCGATCGAGTGCCGTTTGTGGTGGTGTCAAATTAGCAGCGAATTTTGTGACGGATTCGCAGCTCAAATTATTCAACTGCCAAAAATAAAACCCAGATCGGTACAATTTTAATTTTGTGCGTTTGCCAAAGACCGGTGACGTAATTAAGTTTGAGGGATTGAGCCGCGAAATTTCGATTCGAAATGGAAGAGCCGCTCGTGTGTTATGCCAACGAGACGATAAGGCGATTAAGTTATGACAATGACGATAACTGGCGCATCACCACTCTCTGTGTGGCAATCCTTGGCCATATCCTGTTACCGGTGCTGTTTTTCGTTAGCTATAAGTTTACGAATTTGCTCAAAGAGGACGACGATGACGCTCCGGCAATGGAGCAGAGCGAAATCGAGCAAATCCTGCTCCTGGTGCCTCTCATTAGACGCTACATCTCATACTCTTGCCCCCCGTTTTACAGCACGCCATCGAAAAATGTAGAAGATATGAACGAAGATGACTTGAACCGGATTGTCGCAAGTGAGAATAACTGCAGTTCGTCCCAAGAAGACCCCACGAGCTACGACATCGGTGGTTACATGCCCATCGCCGAAGGCGACAACTTGGACGACAAGTACGAAGTCTGTCGGAAATTGGGCTACGGGCAGTTTTCCACAGTCTGGCTTTGTCAAAATAAACTGTACGTAATTTCTTGACCAATCCGTATTTAACTGATAAGTTTGCAGAAATGACGAGTTTGTGGCCATCAAAGTGTCCAAGTCCCAGTCAAAACTACGAGCGCTGGCCCAAGACGAAATAAAATTGCTAGATTGCGCGATTTTGGCAAACCCTGATCACGCCGGTTATAAGAATATAGTACAAATGTTTGACTTTTTTTCTTGTCAAAGTGTTAATGGCAATCACACTGCCATTGTCTTAGAAGTGATGGGACCATCATTACTACATTTAATAAAACAAAGCGAATATAGAGGCATTCAACTTCCGGGAGTTCGGCGAATAATAAAACAAGTAAGACAACCCGGAACTGTAACAATAACACAACTCACGTAATTTAAGGTCCTGCAAGGTCTACAATATCTTCACGAGGAGTGCGGCATAATCCATACCGACTTAAAGCCGGAAAATATCCTAATTAAGGCCAAAGAACCGTACATTCGTCAAATGGTAAACACTGCGAAAAGATTCAGCGAATTAGGGATCATTCCTCCGAAAACATACGGTACTTTTTTGCTACTAATGTCTTTATGGCCTAATTGGCTTTATTTTTCGTTTCCAATTTTTTTCTTGCTCCCGTCACTGTTTTCCATTTCTTCTTTTGAATAAGTTCGTCTATTGCACTTTTGGTCCCGGTACAACTATTTTGACTTCCCTCTGATACCGTTTTTCATTACTTCTTCCTCTTGCTTTTTTTTCTTTCTTCACACTTTTTTTGTGTTCTTGCTTGTTTGTTTTCAGTTTTCCACATTCTTTATTATACTTTTTTGACCAGTTACGTCAAACCGTTGGAGCGACGTGCAGCCTTACAGCAAGGACCTCGAGGAGTACGAAAGAGCCCAGCTCTTGCGCACGCGGTCTTACCCTCAGGACCCGTTCCTGTCCGAGATAGTGAGTTTCAGGAGGAAGCACGCTGAGCCTAAACTGAAGGGACCAATGTGGATCGACGCAAATATCGAGGTCAAGATCGGCGACATGGGAAATGCGACCTGGGTTGTAAGTTTAGCAGCAGCCAGTGGGCTTTTGTAGCGTTCGTTTTGCAGAACAACAAGTACAACTCGACCATCCAGACCCGGCAATACCGCGCGTTGGAGGTGATCCTGGACGCGGGCTACGACTGTCCCGCCGACGTCTGGTCTGTGGGCTGCCTGGCGTTCGAGTTGGCCACGGGCGAGTTCCTGTTCTACCCCAAGATGTATAATAACTTCTCGTTGGATGTGGACCACATTACTTTAATTTGGGAGGTGCTCGGGGGCATTCCCACGTATATAACCAAGAGGGGTTCCAAAGCCGACACGTTCTTCTCCAACGGCAAACTGAAGCACATAGAAGAGAGCGAGCTGAAGATTTGGAAGATTGAGGACGTGCTTGTCGACAAGTACAAGTGGAAGCGTCTCGATGCGATTCCGTTTGCCGGCTTCATTGAGTATTTAATCGAACCTGACCCAAGTTTGAGATATACTGCTTCAGCGGCACTCAGCTGCGAATGGATTAATGAACAATGATTTATTCCAATCATGTATCTTTACTGTTAGAAGACTGATCATTTTCGTTCGATTTCGTTTCTAGTTTTGTTGTATTCTGTCATTTGTAATAAAAGTTCAAAATATTGCCGTCTTATTTGTGACCCCTTCTACTGTGATGTGAGTGGTGGTACTTCGGTACCACCTCTGGCTCTTGGAAGGGATTTTATCGATAAATGGGCGGGTACGCCTTTCTCCCACCCAATGCGAGTGCGACACCCCCTCTCTATTTTCTGACTTGGCGAATTCAAAGGGAGGAATAAACGAATCAGCGGGTTGACTTATATTATGTAATATCATAGATACAAACATTTGCCATATTTAAGAAACATACATATTTTCATTTATACATTAATCTATCACAAATAGAATTTTTATGTAGATACAAACAAGAGTTGAGTTTAAATAATCAAATTATTTTTAAAACAATCACGTGCACGGTGGGGCTTCCATAACGAGTGAAGTAAAACGATGTTTTTACGATCACAATCGAATAAAACTCCACTTTCACTGCATGTAAAAATAAAGTTTTAAGACGTTTCCTAACAATTCGTACAAGGTTTGACTCTGGTCCCTAACGTAGTGTTATCGAAACACCACCGTACAGCAAACAAATATAAAACACTGGATAAAAACAATACTTTAACTAGTTGTTATATAGGGTTCTAGAGATTTGTACATCAGATAACAATGACAGTAGAAATGGATATGTGAAAAATTGTCAAAATTAATCATACAGGGGCACCTTGTCCAGCGTATACGTATCACATACTGTCAAACAAAATAATTTGTAGTTACGTAACTCAGGCATTAATCAAATAGGGGCTGCCCCGTGTCATTAATATAGGAACTAAAGAGAAGAAGAGGCAAATTAAAAACTAACGTTAAAAATACTGATGGATACTTACAACTATATATAACAAAGTTGAATGTTGAAAAATGAACACAAAATGTGACAACAAGTACACTGACTTACATAGAGATTAATCACGGAATAAGTGCGTAAAATAAAGAAATAATTTTTGGTATTGCGTCGTCTTAAAGAATAATACTAAATGCCGTACGATCTAAAATAATTACAGGCAAACACAATAAGTAATCGTTTCGTAGTGTGTTTTCACATATCCCTTTAAAACCGTAGAAGAATTTATCCGAGTGCGTTAAATTCTCCTACAAAAAAATATTCGTCCGGTGGCTAAGAATTTTATTTATGAATAGATGATCCTTCCGAATGCAGATGCGTCTTAGTCTTCAAACTGCGTTGTTTGCTGAATGAAGCCCGCCCCAGTGAAGTTGTGCTTCCCCCCTCTAAATCCCTCGTAATCTCTTTTTCCGTCGGTGAACCCAAAGTAAGGCTAGAAAGACTAGAGGAAAGGTTCATGTTTGAACTAACACTTAACATTGAAGGATATTGCTGCATTTCACCATTCTCTCCTTCAGATTCTTCAATAGGAAGACATGTTTCAACCATCGCTTCTAAGCAGTTTACGAACAGTTCGCTACTCTCGGCCGTATTGTTGTACTGTGGGAAGTGTCAGTATGGTGTTACAGAAAACTAGGTAGTACCTTGTTAAATGGTCCAGCGAAGCGCCAGAGACCCCCAAAGCCACAACTTTGCAAATAGTGGAGTTGTTGTTGGCTGGTGTCCTCACATGCTATCATATTCTGAATGATACTCCTGACCGCACTTAAGATTATTTGGTCGTGGCAAGACGTCAAAACATTGTTTATTTTCATATCCAACAAGTTATAACTGAAAGTTTGGTTGTGGTCAGAAATCGGGGCAGTTGACTCGACTCACATTACGGGAAATACTTTCGGGAAAACTACGGCTCCTTCGGCAAGATACTGATATAATATTCTAGTTTCAGCTTCGTCGGTGCTATATTTAACGAGAGTTGCTAAGACGGTTAAAACTAAGGCCTGAGTTGAAAAGTCTGTTAGAACTTCAGGATCAAGGAGGACGTTATTTTCGTTGCTTACTGAAACCCTTGTACTGCGGTTCTAAAAAGACAACTCAATTAGCAAAATTAAATGAATGAACCGCGAGAAGACGCCGACCAAGATGCTACAGCCATCCAGCATGCAGTGCACAGTTAACTTATAGATTTATCAAAAGTCGATACTCACAATAAGTGATTGATAAACCTATAAAGGCCTTGGGTGGGATTCCGAAGTTTCATTTAAGCAATTTTGAAAAGCGCTTAAAATTGCTGAAATGTCGGTGGGACAATCCGCTCCGAGGGTGAGGTTTCGGGTACGGGTTAGAAAAAACAAAGCTACGAGAGTTGATCGGTGAGAGAAAGCAGTGTTATCGTAGTTTGTTTGACTGTAGGATATTACCTTGTCGTCAGAGTGATCGAGACGCTTTAGCTCTTTGGTGGTTGGCACCGAGAATGAACGTTGTGTTTTGAAGAGGGCACGTGCACTCTGAATGGTGGCCACCCCAGAGAAGGCATTCAGGCAAGGTAAGCAGCAAGGTTAGTATGCAAAATGCGGCACAGATACTCCGTTATTTGGTACATGTGCAAAGAGAGGGTTATTCCAGGCATTAAACGATACTTATCTCTCTATATACTCAAGGGAAAGTACAGTGGCAACAACAAGGACGAGACAAAGCACGGTCAGGGCTCCCACATGGCGCAACATCGATGTGGGAACCCCGCAAGTATTCGCTAATATTACGAGAAGATGATGTCGCAATGAAAGATTTGCAAAAAGTAGTGACAATGCTGCGTAAGGCAGGCAAGTCTTACTTTAATAGGAGGCACGGGCTGGCTATGTGTCTCACTGTTTAATGCATTGGGTGTTGGGTTCTGCTGAACGGGTACCGAACTAGAACGCTGGGTGCGATACAGAGGCCGGGTCAGGCCCCCGTTTGCCTGAGGTCCCGGGCTCTGGGATAAGTCTAGACTTCGCCAGCCTTTACTGGCTGTCGAATTTTCAACCTGGTCAGTTATGGCACCACAATTACTATCAATACACTCCCCATTTCACATCAATACTACTACCGGTTTCTCATCATCGGTTCACCAAACACATAAACAAGCCTACCCCCGAACAGCTCTTTTCTGGATATACAAAGCGGAAATACTTTTGCCTTTAAGTTTAAACACGTTTATCCAGAAAAAAATCAGTTGCGTCAATTTAATCACCTCTATTGCCCTGTCTCTCACTCAGCACTAAGTCCGGATTTTAGGTTTTTTGTCATTTGTCAAGTCAAACAATCGCAAATATCATCTAGTAACTGTAATAAAAATAGATAATTACAGGCAAAAGATTCTTCTAAAATTAAAGGTGTTTACCGAGGTATGAATTTATAATTTCTGCAACCTAAAACCCGGACCCCACAAACGGCACAACAACAAGCAGTCATTTCTCACTTAGGCCTTTAGATTATACACAATTACGCTTGCAAAAATGCACTCAATGTGACATGAGCCCGGTGTAAAACAAAGTGTAAAAATGTCGCCAATTGTTCCCTGTTCCTAAAGTTGCGTAAGCGTAACTTACAATCCTGTTGCTTAGTTATCGACGTAATAGTTTTTTATGACTGAGTTGATAATGAGAGTGGACCGACGAACTAGTGAAAAATTTTTGATGAATGGAACAACCGAACACAAATCGACACAAATATCAAATGGAAACAACAACGAACATCCAATGACGTGAAGTTGAACAGAAAAGTGTAAACTGACTGTTGTTAATTTCCAGAAACATACGAAAGAAATGTTACACGTGCATTTGATTAATTGATTAAAAATGAACAGACTACAACTACATTAACAACCCTTGGTAAATAAAAATGTGTCCATTAAACAGTTACTAACATACTTTTACAATTAGTAACAAATTCGTCATTAGTAGCAACAATTGGTCTACTCCATACATTTTTTTGGACAAACGACCCACCTGGT
Organism: Tribolium castaneum; assembly: GCF_031307605.1. Classification (NCBI taxonomy): domain Eukaryota; kingdom Metazoa; phylum Arthropoda; class Insecta; order Coleoptera; family Tenebrionidae; genus Tribolium; species Tribolium castaneum. The sequence goes on along the minus strand of NC_087403.1, from coordinate 7,212,813 downwards.
GTTGTGGTGGTTGCTTGTGCTGTCTGGCTTGAGCAATGGCCGACTGATCCAAAAGATCCCATGATTTTTGCCGGCGGTTTACACCACTACCCGTATTTGTGACATTTCCTGAGTTACTTTGGTGAGACATGTTTGCCATGTTTTCATTCATGAAGTTTTCCTGCGATATCGAATCCGACATGTTTCTCGAAAGCGAATGTTTGATGTGACAACGACTTCGAACTTCCTCAGACACACCAACCAGAGCTGAAAAGCCGCATAAGCACACAACAAACCCTGATTTGTTTTTTCACCGGTCAGATACGCGACACTATCCGGCGTTACTTCAAACTTGTCTCTCCTGTGCGGCTTTGCTACTATAGCTAGCAGCATAGTTAACACTCTTGAGGTGCGTGAAACGGTGGTTGGTGTGGGATGGCGGTATCCCTTGAGCAAATGTCCTACTAAAGCAAAATGAAAATTCGCCTTAAAGCTAAGCCCCACAGCGTGGTCCAGTTGCTTGAAGTGCCACTCAAGCGGCTCGCGCGTCGACATCATCACGTTCTCAAGCGTCTAAAATTCGCAAGTTTTACATCCGTGGACATAAATTAGCACGAACCTTGTCTTCGAAAATTCCCTGAGAATCTAAAGTATGCAAGTTTTGCTCTAACAAGGCTAAGCCTGAGGCGTACAGAGACACTTCGTCCAGTTGCAGAACCGAAGTCGCGACCCAAAACAAGGCTTTATGTATGGGAGATTCGGGCCTCAGAAGAGGCTGCAGTCTGGTCAGGCACATGACCAGCGCTTCAATGAGCACGATATCACTGAAACTTTCCAAAGCTTTGACCAGGATTCGCAACAGCTGCTTCATGTCATGGTCCGTTATGCTCTTGCTAATGCAACCGAAAACGATGAGTGCTCTGGGTTGTAAGGCGGGATTGAAACAAAAGGCGAAACTTTTCGCCAGCGAAGTCCAACTGTTCAGCCAATCACAGTTGGGGATGTCGTGCATGCACGCCTCCATGATCTCGAGTAAAGCGTCGGTTATGACCTCGAGCGAGGTCAGGGAGAGCCGCTCCCTGTCGGCGGAAGCCCCCGAGAAGCTCCGCTCCGTCCCAAACCACCGCTCGTTTGGGTGCCGGTAGCTGGACCTGAACGCAGTCACTGCTGCTGATTTGACCTTACTTATACCGAATAACAAGTAGAATTTTGGTAGAGAAAATTCATCTAAAGATAAGCGTAAAACTCTTTGGGTTTCTTCCGAAAAAGATGGTTTCGTACAGGTACATAGAGAGTGAATAATATTAATAACGAGTCCGTGAGTCGAGGCTCTCATACTCAGCGACCCGGAACACACCAAGAAAGTTACTGTATGGAACAAGTATGGCAAATGACGAGCAACATCTAGACAATTGTTAAACGACAACATCAACAAATATCTCGCTAAGATCGCAATATCGTCCCACATCATGTGTTGTTCTAAGAGCGGAGTGGGCGACTGACACGTCTTATCGACAACTCGACACAGCCTTCCGATCACTTTCTTCGCCACCAACTGCACGTTCGCCGACGCCAGCGCGACGGCAGTGTCGGCCATTATCTCGACCATCGGCGAGCCCAAGCCCGAATTCACCGACCTGTGGATAAAATTATCCAAAACCATATCAATCAACTCAGGGACTTGGCCAATCGAGCCCCAGATCTTCGCCTGAATTGACGGATACATCTCCACCTCCTCAATAGTCAACAAAATCAACTTCTCCAAAATCTGCGCCACCTGTTTCTGCCGCTTATTCTCCTCCGACGGTTTGCAGAACTTGACCAAATTGGCCAACCACGGCGTCATGTACTCCAAACACAAGTGCTTCAACTCGATGCTGGAAACGCGGAAGCCCTGGATGCACTCCTCCAGGAACTCCAAAGTCAAGTGTGGCTCATTCGTGGCCAATTTCTCCGACACCGACTTGATGAAAATCGTGTTGTTCGAAGGTATGCACAAACCTTGCGTTTCCAGCAACTGGCCTTCGATTTTTAAATCGAAAGTTGCAGTCAACGCACACAACTGGTTATACGCAGCTGTGCGCAAGTTCGGGTCCGACGAGCCCAAATTCAAGAGCGCCATGTTTAGTAATGTTCCCGGTACGTCCTTTGGTCGAATTTTTTGATGCACGGTTACCGAGTCCTGCATAAGTCAAGTTAAACTAACACGGGACCACTGGAAGTTACTTACGGGTTGGCTGAGCTCCCACCGATTCCGTATATGTATCACTGCCTGTACTATGCTATCACAATCGTTATGAATAAAACTAAGAGGACCACTTTCGTTCGCTATCGTCAGAGTAAACTGATTGTCATCAACTAAACAAACTTCTTCGATTTCGGAAGCGTAATAAACGTCGTTAAGCAAAACCGAATGCGACAAAACCTTGGTTTTCTCTGATGAAGTTATCTGAATGGCTGTGGGTCCCACTTTTATTGCAACTTTGGTGTCTTTATGTGACAATTTTAACGCGTTATTGAAAACTTTCAAATCTTCATCGAGGCTTAACGTAGCACCAGGTAATTTCTGTTGATCGAGTTCTATGAATTCGGTTAACTTGTTAGGCGCATCGATAAATATCAGTTTGCGATTGCCCTAAAAACCGCTGTTTGTCACAACGCAGAACAGGAAACAACTTACCTTGAGAGGTGCTAGAATTCTATCGTGGAATTTAGTGTATTCGCGCACCCAACTATTACAATTATAAATATAAGCGGCATGGATATTTTCGTAGGCAACTTCAGGCAGAACATAGAACCACTTTTGTAAAAATTCAGTCCTAAATCTATTATCTGAGCAAGTGTGTGTGAAATCGACAACTAATTCGAACGGTGAATGGCAGAAAGGCTTCAATGTCAATATAACGTGATAAATAAGCATGTCTCCATTCGTCTCCCCAATCCTTCAACACAAAATTACCTCATGTCCCTGACTGCAGTCCTACCTACTTGTATCTGCGGGCAATGTAGTAGAAGACGGGAAACCCGGCTTTGCTAGTCCCAGCTTGGTAGAAAATATTCAACGATTTGATCGACTTGAACTCCTCTTTTTCGTGCATATTGTGCTTCACCATCAGTTCTTCAAACTTGGTCGAAGACATGTCGATGGAGCTCCATCTAGCGTACGACGAAAACAGAAGACTGGAACGTCTCGTGTGAGAAAACAGCAATAAAAAGTGGGAAGCTTACTGCGAATCCACCGGTTTGTGCTCGGGGGGTCCCAAGTAGGCCAGCAGCGTGGCCATTTTATCGAAAGGCCTTCGCCCCACAGCCTTGTGATCCCGGCTGCTGGACAAGTAATCCCCGATTTTCTCCTGGTGGTTCCACAGCAATCTGTGCAAAGCCAGCACATTCGCGTCACTTATAAACGACATTGAATGTGAAGTCTGATCAACAGTCTCGCAATCAGACGCAATTTGTATAAAAAATCTAGAAAATTATACGTCATTATTAAGACGACTATTATTGGTCGTTATACCTCCTCCCAATCTCAAAATGTGCTCTTAGAAAATCATTAAACGGCAACATGTGCTGCTCCTTGCTAAACTCGACGTGATTAGCGATATTTTGTAGAATTTTTGACATCAGCATTAGCCCCCGCTTCACCGACGTGGGGACTTGCTTGGTGACAATGCCCATCTCTTGCGGCGAGACAATCGCAGGGTTGATGAACCGCAAGAAAATCACCGTACCCACGGCACCGATGTTGTTTTGGGGAAATTGGGGGAAACGCTTACTCAAAACTTGGTACAAACAGTGGCACATCGACCTCAACTGAGGCGGGAACTTCTCGGCGCTGCTCACAATCGCATCGAACACTTTCTGAGTCAAAGCTATCAAGTTTTGCCGATTTTCGGCGATATCTTCATTAGGTTCTAATCTATAACAATGAGGCTCAATGTGGGGTCGGCGCAAGCCGTTGTCTTACCTAGCCGGGTCTACCTCAAAACTACAACACGGATCGTCCAGCAAGGGCCGAATCAACGGCTCCAACAAACATTGCAAATAACTAGCACCATAAATTTTGAAACAGAACGCCATGATTTTGCTCCCGAGCGAATTGCCACGGAACAGGGTTTGCATACAGTCCGACACTTCAACCTCTCGGTAAAACATGTTCCAAAGCAGGGGGGACAAGAGGTGTTTGGCGTCGAATAAAGTCACAAAAACCCGCGCTAATTCGTCCATCTGTGACGTTGTGACTACGTTGGCTAAAGCCATGGCGATCGGCAACTCGCCTTTATCGCTTATCATCGTCACTAACTGTACCAACTGTTCGAACCGATCAGCCAACACTGTTTCAGCCAACGTATCGAACTCAGTCCCTTGTTGCAAAATTTTAGTCAAGACTTCCATAAAAGCGGCACGCGTTTGCAAGTCTTTATTGTAACCCAAATCTGAGCAAGGCGGTAAATAAACGGTACACTAATCCGAAACTGCGACTTACCAATGGAGTGCATCAACCCGCTGTCGATGTTGGCCGACAGCAAGTTGGACATGGCCTGGATGGTGGCGTTCCGCAAAGTGCTGAGCTTGCCAGCGTTCACCCTTTGCCTCGAGACGTCCTTCTCGACTTCGGTGGCGTCCGAGCAGTCGTTTAGTAAGTTCATAAAGAGCGTGAAATACTTGAGGAAGAGTTGGCTTTTGGCTTCCATCAGGTCGCCCCGGTCTGACTCCTCCGGCTGCAGCGGCAGCCCCCTCAGAAGCGCTGCCACGGCCTCCATACAGGCCTGGTCCAGGTCGCGGGTGATCATAGTAACGTCGCCCGAACTAGGCGGCGCTATTTGGTGCGAGGTCCCCATGACCCAGTCAGTCAAATACTCGACTAGCTTGTTCCTGAACTTCATTTCCTGGCGGAAAGCTAGGTCGTCACGCCGTTTCATCATAGCTTCAACGAGTTGGCACAGTTTTGTTTTAATATGTATTGCGTGGACGGTCATGTCCAGATGGCGCACGTAGCGGACTATGGCCAACATCATGCCTTCGATGCTTGTGACGCCTAAGTGCTCGGAGGGTTGGTCGTTTTTAGTGCTATCTAGGATATTTTTCATTATGAAAATTATGTGTTCAATGAACTGAGTATTGACATCTGAGACTACGACTTGGCCCTGCTGGTCGAAAAACTTATCAACGATTGTTTTGATTTGTTCGAACAGAATAGGATACAGCGCTGAGGACATTTCATGCCCGACTAGCTCTTTGACGTGTTTCTGGATCTGGGCCCCGAATTTTTCATTATTGCAGACCAGCAAACGGAGCAGCAGATCGACAAATCTAAAAGTTACAACGAAACAAATGACAGGCGCGCCAAGTCTAACTCACTGAGTGACCGGACAGTACTGTCTTTGTTCCTGTGGCGCCCCTGTTAAGACACTAGATTTGCGACTCTCAGCCAGGCTACTAGAGCCGATCGAGCTGATGGTAGCTGTGGATAGACTGGAGTGGGACGATGCCGATAATGTGGGTCTCGATGGTGATTTTCTCTGTAAGCAGACACCGCCCAAAGCACATAAAAATCCAGTCATGTTGGCCCACTCGTTGATTTGTTCCTCTAACTCATGTTCGGAGTTTTGATGCGATGCTCTTCGTTTTCCCATGGATCTGTGGAACGGCTCCATTTGGCCGTCCTCCACCTTTGCTTTAGGGTACGAGGATAGGTTCTTTGACATAGAATTCCAGTTCATGAATGTTTCTTCCCAGGCTGGTTGCACGCCGTTTACGCAGTGCTCGATTTTGCGCAAAAGGGCCATTATGCGTTTTTGCAAGGCGGCCCGGCCTGTTATAACCATAAAATTATGTAGGTACCACCATACTTTTAAATATCTGTTAAAATCGATTACAAATTATAAAAAAACTCACATATAAATACGCAGTGAGTCTATAAACCAAGCTAGAGCTGGAAGTTTCCAGTACAAAATACAAGTATTACATTAAAAAAAAATAAAAAAATTGATAGCTACAGCTACTGGTAGTTTCTTGTATTACAGACTGAACTAGAAGTAACGCTCCAAATTCATATCTTTTATATGTAATGAATTATTTTTCAAAAAATAAACACGTCGATTTTATTTTTTTAAATGCCACATTTTGACACCATAGTGACATTTATAATGTCATTCGTTTTTGAATAATGAAAGACAACTGGCATTTTTCATAAGGGTTTTATTTTACTGGTCAGCACAAAAAATTAAAAAAATATATAGCAAAGAAAAATAAAAAAAGATAATAAAATAAAAAATAATATACAAAAAGCTTTTTTCGGTTTAATTTTACAAAAAAAATGTATAAAAAACAATTGCTGCTCATAAATCAAAAACAAAATATAAAGCCCATTATGTCTATTTTTTTATTTTATTAAATTAATTTTTAGTTTTTTTTTAATTTTTTATTGTTGTTACCAGAGAGATAAAGACGTGTAGTATCTAAAACAGTGAACAAAAATGTTGGTTGTCATTAAAAAAAATGATGTCAAAATGCAGCATTTAGAAAATAAAATCGATCTGTTCGATGAATTTTTTGAAAAATGATTAATAAAAAAGATATGAATTTTGTGCGTTACTCTTGGTTCAGTCTGTATTAGTTTCGTAAGCTACCAAAATACGCAATTCTTAAACATTAAAAAAATTTTTTTTCAATTCTTTAACATAAGAAATACCCTTTACTTTGACAAAGGAAATTACAAAGTAATCTGAAAGTTAAATAAATACCTTTGTCAGTCATACTGTATTTACAGTAATAAATAAATAATAAATTTTTAATAAAAAATTGTGAATTAACTAAAGAACTGAAAGTTGGTTTCTAGAGATTAAAAAGTTATTTTCATGCAGATTTTACAAAAAAAAATACAAAAAACAATGCTGCTTATAAAATAAGTGAAGAACAAAAATATAAAGCCCATTATGTTTGACTTTCAACATTTATTTTTTTATTAAATATTTTTTTAATTTTAAAGAATTGTTTTTATTTTCTATTCTTATTACCAAAAAGATGTGTATTATCTAAAACAGTAAACAAAAATGTTGAGTGTCATTTAAAAAATTAGGAATGACATCACACTCAATATTGAATCACAATGATGTCAAAATGTAGCATTTAAAAAAATAAAATTGATCTGCCCGAGTATTTTTATGAAAAATGACCAAGAACAAAGATATGAATTTTGTGCGTTACTTTTGGTTCAGTCTACAATTTTTATAAACTACCACAAAGTACGTAATTTTTAAACATTTTTATTATTTTTTTTTTAATTTCTTAACATAGATTAACTCATTCTTTGACAGATCTGTTTTTTATACAAAAAATAACCTTTACTTCGACGAAATCTAGAAGTTGATAAATACTGTTCGTCAGTCAGTGTAAATAATAAAAAATAGTAAATTAAGGTGGGGCTTATGTTCGGATTAAAGAGGTTTCGCTGCACTTACCGTTGGCATGTTCCGGGAAACACATTCTGGATTCCCCGCTGGCTGTTAGTATGCGATTACGTTACGTTGTTAGTAGCAAAAATGAGTTACCTGTGGTTAAAACGGTAGAGGCTTGGGCCAGTTCTTGGTACACGTGATAGTTTGGTACCAGATAGGTCACAGTGACTTCGTCTGAGCCACATCTGATTTCAGCTTCTTGGCACAGTAATGCGAAACAACTCATCGCTACTAAGACAGCATCCATGTCAATACTCCACAAGTACATAAAGAAGACAACCTAAAAATGTGACTTGACACAAACTCAACAAAACAACGCGATTTGTTGTTACATGAGTACAATAGGTGTCCGGCATACGATTGAACCTGTAATATCTCAAATTTGATTTTTTAGAGTTCAATGTATGCTTCTGAGAATGTTTCGAGATTATGTTTCGAGCCTCTTACCTCTAGTTTTATGTGGGCTTGTTTGCATATCGGTATTTGGCTACCGAGGTTCGCGTATTCCTTATGCCTAGACAAAAAGGCGTTTCTACAAATCAAAATCTCCCGCAACCACTTGAGAATATCGGTATAGTTCATAATTTGGTGTTGGATCAACTTTTGCGATATCGAGAACAACACTTGCGAACTGGAAATCGCCGTTTTTTTGGCTAATTTAAATCAGAAGTGAACGCACCTAACATCCCAAAAGGTGTTAATTGGTGCTTCGGGGTTCCAAACTTCGATTTTCTCGGGATGGTGTAAAACTAATAAGGCTTCCATTGCTTCTTGTGCGACGTCTGGCATCGTTGGTTGATGAACAAGTGACACCAAACCATTTATCAATTCTAACGTGGAACTTTGGATTTCATGGCCGGCTTTTCCTTGATTCTGGGGAAAAATCGATCAAAATTGGGACAGTGATATGATAGAAACGTACGTTCAGCATTAGCATTGGGTCGGCGTGAATCAGCCGCACCATATACAGTAATAAATTCCTATGACCAGGCACTTCTTCAGCTCGTTCTTTGAACTTAGCTTGCGAGTCTTTACCTTTGAGTGTTAGCGATTGTATCATGCGTAAGGGAGTGTGTGCGATACAACCTTGAGCAACTCTATTTAGCGTATCGGTAAACATTGCTCTTAGTTCAGACGATTTGCTATAAACTAAATCGATTTTGGGCCACCAGTGGAGTTTCGACTCGGTAACAATGCTGCGAAAAAAATTAAAACAAGTCGGGGGAGTTGGCGACTTACCGATAAAGCGATCGGACTAACACGAAATGGTAAACGGAAGGTGAGTTGAGGTTCAGGCAGACTTTCAATGCCTCGTTATTGTGTGGCTTGATACGGAAACAAGAAACAAAACAGTCGATCATTAGGTCCATGTCCTGGTACAGGTAATTTTGGCCTCGGGAGAAGAGTTTTGTGGTATTAAAGAGCAGCGACTGAAAAAAACGTGTACTATCTGGCTCGTGGATTGGTGGCAGTTACTTTAAGGTCATTAATGACACTTTGGACCAGAGTGAATGCAACATTATTGGAGTCTTTGTTGTTGATGTAAGTGGAAGCCTTACACAACTTCACACACGTAACTGCCGCGGCTTCAGTTAATTGTTTACTTGAGTTTCCGTGAGGTCCTATGCCGCGTTTTATTGCATCGATAAATTGCTTCTTTTTATTATGTCTAGGGGAACAAGGAGCACCACTATCAGCGTTTACGATTTCTTCAAGGACTTTCTGAAATTTTGGTTAGCAATTGGTAAAAGAATCGTGCTTCTTACAGGAGCTAGGATTAGAAGCATGATTTGGAGAGACCAGACGGCGGCACGACCCTTCTTGTTATCAGCGAAGTTGTCCAATATGTCAAATAATTGTTCACAGCACTTGGATAACTCCTCATTTGTGTTTTTCTGTAATTCAGCGAACTCATACGGGTAGTGGTCCATCCAGTTCCAGATGGCTTTTTCTAAGGAGTTTACGAAAACGAGATGTGCCGATTTTTTGAGTAAGCGGAATTTTTGAATGGCTTCTGCAAAACAATTTTTACGTGTAAGGCACGATTAGGTGCTAGTCGGTGGGTTACACATACAAATCGGCAGTCAAAGTACCTGTTAGCAATCTGGTAAGTCTATTAACATCAACATTTATGTGCTGAATTAGTTCAATATCACTGTAATCAGGGTTTTCGTCTGGGCATGATGCAAGCTCTTGTAATTTTGACGAGATTCGATTAAAGACAGCATTAAAGAAATTAACACTCAAAGCAAACAAAACTTTACTGGCTAACACTTTTATTGCATGTGTGTTGGGATTATCGTTTGACATATCTAAAACAAACAAGGGTGAATAATTACGTGAAAAAACACTCAACTACTGACCTAAAAACGCGCAAATTTCCTTCAACAAAGACTTTAAATTTTGATTTTCTTCCATTGTGAGAGTTATTGAATCTTTTGGCTGCTGGCTAAAACATTTCTCTAAGGTTTCTAAAACTATAAGCAGACTGTCATAGTAGTTTTTCTCTAATTCTGGACCATGTTGCCGTGGTGCCCCACATGTTCCAGTCTGATACTAAATTAAAAAACAAAGAAAACATGCAGTTAGCCAACAATTTACTCAGCCAACAATACAAAATGGGCATTGTCCACTCACCAGTTCATGGATTCGTTTCAAAACTTTAACAAAACCATCTAATACTAAAGCAAAACGGTATTTGGAAATCTGTATAATGCAAGCCTTATTCTGTTCCTCGTTTATCCGCGAATGGCTGGTTTGAGGACCAATCCGGCAAGGCAGCTGCAATTAGAAAACCCCATTATCCCCTTCGAAAATCCGCAAATCTCTGAAATTTCAGTCCCATCCTGGACCATCATGTAAATATTGATTAGAAGGTGGGAGGATTACTGCCGACGATCCCCACATACAGAACGCTAGTAACAGCCACTAACCTGCTCCTCAAAACGCACAATCAGAGTGTTAGCCCATTCTCCCGGCTTTTGCGTTGCCATTTTATTAAAAATACAAAATTTTACATTATTGGGACGACTTTAAAGTGTTGACATTTTTAGATTGGTTGTGCCATTTGACAGCAGTTCTTTCTCAACAATAATCCGAAGCTTCCGAAAGTGCAAAAGCACAAAATTTAGAAAGAGAATCGTCCCATCTCTGTTTCACTCGCACAGACGGCGCAACTCAAAGGCGTGGCCGTCCCACAACTCGAACTTGTAACTCGTATCACCCTGTATTTCACAAATTGTAGTTAATATAATGCAATTAGTAAATTGCTATTAATAAAGTTTTAGTGTTTTCCAGCAAAGCGCTTTAGACTTTCTCAACAATGCGTTGCAGGTTTTTAAATTACTCTAGAGGGGTGCCAGGTGCCACCAACCACTCGGTAAATCCCCTAGCCACAGATGGGGTCAGGGATTAAAATTTACTTTTGCCAATTAATCACACACGCTGAAACTAAATATCCGAGTTTAATTCTCTTCCTACGAAGAATTTGAAGAATATTAAGCGTTTTCAGTACTGCTTCACCGAAACTATATTTATTCTGGATCTCTGGGTGCGAAAACAATCGATCCAGAGCCCACTTCGTGCGTTTTCGCTAGTTCACGCGTGGAGTTGCACGTGAAAACAGTTTTAAATACCAGATATGTGAACTAAACTATTACAATTCAGAGTAAGCGAATTAAATTTTAATCGTCCCTTTAAACTAATCTTGTGACTTCTGACTCTTGTTATCGCACATGCACTCACAACAACATTTCTTTCAAGTTGGTGCAGCAATTGAGTGAAGAAAAGTGCGAAAATGGGTGGAAAATACTCGTCTTTGGACCCCATGGAGATCGAGGTGCCTGAAATTGATAAACTCCTCGCTAGAGACCCGTATCTTAAGCCGTTTGAGAAGGAAATCCGTCGCCGGTAAGTTGATTGACATTGTGAAGGTCAGTGAAAAACAAATACAAAAACACTCACTCAATCGAGTTTTTTCGCAGATATGGGTGTTTTAAAGACCTGCTTGAAACAATTGATGAGAATGGGTGCGGTTTGGACAGTTTCACCCAAGGGTATAAGTACTATGGGCTTCACGTCCAGCCAGACAACACAATTGTGGCCAGAGAGTGGGCCCCGGGCGCTGTGCAGTTGTTCCTAACAGGAGACTTTAGTAAGCCAAGCTTTAATGCCGAAAAACGAAATTTTGAAAAAAAAAAACACCATCTGAGTACCTACAGTAAAACCTCTACAATCCGAACTAATGTACCCAGCTGTTACTATATGCCAATTTTTTCATCCAAATTTTCATTTGCAGGAGTTTATTTAGAATATCACAACTCTTGAACCCTTTACAACAAAAGAATATTTTTTTTGCATTTGATAACCAAAGGTTTGAAGGTTCTAAGATCTTCGGGATTATCTACTGTCAAATTTTAAGGCTACTATGATTTTTTGAAGATGATGATAAAAAAATGATTAACACAGTTTTTTCAAATGGAATGATCCTGTTTTTTCAATGGCAATCAAAAGAACATCGATTTTTACGGAGACATATCTATTTGTTTTTTTTTCAGCTTATTTTTATTTTTAATCGAGTAAACTTTCGAAAAATAGTATAAAGTTGTGCTATTAATTAAAAGAAATGTTCGATTTGTTGAACAATTGACTGCTGCGTCTTTTCAGGGAACAAACAGAAAGTCAATTATTACTTTTTTCGTTATTAACCCTGTTTCTTTACTTTTCTTTTGTTCATATCCAAAAATTGTTTTTATTCATTCTGTACGGTGCTGCTAAAAACATATTAACACATTTTTTTTAGCAAAATGAGACTAAACTGCTAAATTTAAATGCAATATAAAAATAGTTTTTCTTAGAATGTATGGATTATGACATGGTAAGGCGATTTTAGAGGTGGGTTGTGTTAGTAATAAAAAGTATAGAATGAGTCTGTTAAAATTATATTTCAAACTTCGAAGTACAAGTTGTTCGGATTAAACAGGTTTTATTATAATGCCAAATTATTAGTATTGATAAACACTAACAACATTTTTTTATATAATTCATTTGTTATGTTAGATGGCTGGAACAGGGACAGCCACCGTTACAAGAAACTGGAGTTTGGCAAATGGGAATTAGTCATACCGCCAAAACCCGATGGTTCATGTGCCATACCCCACTTATCCGAAGTCAAAGTGGTTGTGGAAACACAATCTGGAACAAAAGAAGATCGCTTATCGCCCTATGCCACATATGTGGTCGAGCCGCCAAAAGACCAAGGAACAATTTACAAACAAAAGTTCTGGAACCCGCCAAACTCAGAGGTATAACAATTCACAACTTTATCATTTACCATAAAAAAAATTACAGAAGTACGAATTTCGGCACTCAAGACCGGCGAAACCGAAAGGCTTGCGCATATATGAATGCCATGTCGGCATAGCCACGTCTGAACTGAAAGTGGGTTCCTACGACAATTTCACTGATAATATTCTACCACGGATCGTAAAACAAGGCTATAACACGATTCAGCTCATGGCAATAATGGAGCACGCATATTATGCCAGTTTCGGTTATCAAGTAACTAGTTTTTACGCCGCGTCTAGTCGTTACGGGACACCCGAACAACTGAAACGGTTGATAGACCGGGCACATGAGCTCGGTTTAACCGTTCTGCTCGACTTGGTCCATTCACACGCCAGTAAAAACGTGTTGGATGGGTTGAACCAGTTCGACGGTACTGACTCGTGTTTCTTCCATGCGGGGGCGCGCGGGGAGCACTCTTTGTGGGACTCAAGACTGTTCAATTACCAGGAATTCGAAGTGATGCGGTTTTTGTTGTCCAACATTCGTTGGTACATGGAGGAGTACAAGTTCGATGGGTTTAGGTTCGATGGGGTCACCTCCATGTTGTACCATTCGCGGGGGATCGGGCAAGGTTTCAGCGGGAATTACGAGGAGTATTTCGGGTTGAACGTCGATACTGAAGGCTTAGTCTACCTGATGTTGGCCAATCACGTGGCGCACCATTTCAATCCTGATGGTATAACCATAGCCGAGGACGTGTCAGGCATGCCTGGGACTTGCCGCCCAATTAGCGAGGGTTGCCTAGGTTTTGACTACCGCCTAGCTATGGCTGTGCCCGATAAGTGGATCAAACTGCTCAAGCACTACTCTGACGACGACTGGAACGTGGGCAATATCGTGCACACGCTCACTAACCGGAGGTGGATGGAACCCAGCGTGGCTTACGCCGAGTCGCACGACCAGGCCCTCGTTGGCGACAAGACCATTGCCTTTTGGCTGATGGACAAGGAGATGTACACCCACATGAGCACCCTCTCGCCCTCGTCCCCCGTGGTTGAGCGCGGGCTCGCTCTGCACAAGCTAATCCGGTTCATAACGCACGCATTGGGGGGCGAAGCCTACCTCAATTTCATGGGGAACGAGTTCGGACACCCCGAATGGCTCGACTTCCCGCGCGCTGGGAACAACAACTCCTATCATTACGCGCGCCGGCAGTGGCAGCTAGTCGACGACGAGCTCCTCAAGTACAAATTTTTGAACAACTGGGACGCCGCGATGAACCACGCCGAGGAGAAGTACGGCTGGTTGAGCGCACCCCCGGCCTACGTCAGCTGGAAGCACGAGGACGATAAGGTGATAGCGTTCGAACGCGCCGGCTTGTTATTCGTCTTCAATTTCCACCCAACGAAAAGTTTCGCGGATTATAAACTTGGATTCGAGGGCGAGGGCGAGTTTCGCATCGCCTTGTGTTCGGACGATAAGGAATTCGGGGGCCACAGTAGGATCGATACGTCGATTCATAATTTCACGAAACCGGAAAGTTTCTGCGGGAGGAGAAACTCGATTCAGGTGGGTGGAAAAATAAAAGACTAATTCACTTAAACCGTTTATTGCAGGTGTATATACCTTCCAGGACTGTTATCATGTTGGCCAAAGTCTAAGTTTTTTTCCACAAAATAAATGTTATTTTTTTAGGAACGTACAATTTGTTTTATTTATCACAGATTTCCTGGCAGTGAGTACATGAGTCCGGGGCGAAATTTTGGCGTCAAACACCGGCACAATTTGACCGGTGCTTCCTGCAATCATAAGTTATGCACAAATGTCGCCGCTTAATAACCAACTTGCCGGTCTCTTCAACGAAGAGAAGGCGATCAAGGTGTATTATTGACTCGATTAATGGGGCGAATAGCAGTCGCAATGAATAAAACACGACGACGTCCCTCCACTGCGCTAATAAATCTTCAATTTCGCTACTCTGTAATTTGACGTCGCCGAAATCGATTTTCAGTTTTTCAGTAGCTTTGTGGCAGTAACTACAATAAAAGCATGACACAGAGTAACGATTTCTACGTAGAGTACTTCTCAAAAGTGAGATCTTCGCTGTATTTGACGCTGTTTAGAGCCGAGTGGCGGTATTTCGGATAATTTTGTGTAATTAACTTTTCCAGAGCAGCCCTGTAAGTGTGGATTTTCAGCCGCCAACACTCCTTTCGATTCAGTTTTTCGATATAATTTTCAATTGCATGGCACGCGATTTCGCGCGAATGGTAACTTAAAGTGTAATTTCGGGACTTACAGAACTGACTTAACGGAAATCCCTGAGTTGGTCCGGGCCTACGAAAGTTTAATCATTCAGTTATTCGATTAAGATTCATTTACAGTGTTGATAGTTTCATGTAGCAACATCCGACGATATTTATAAACTGGGCGTTGGGGCACTGGGCGTACAGTTTGAGTAGTGTTGCCCCCAAATCGCCACAAGGGTGGAGCCCAACTATTCCAAATTTAAAGTCATCGTCTTCGGAATTCATCGCATTTCTAATGGTCTGCAAAATTAGTTAAAACTAAAAATTGTTTGGAAGTGACGTACCGTTAAAAATTCGTTCGTTGTGATATTTGACTCAATCCTTTTGTTAATATGGACGGTTTTATTGTACTTTAGGCACCCTGGGAATTTCCGCTCTAGGACTATCTCAAATTCGTTATCTAAGTTCCTAATATTTCATAAATTAATTTTATTTTTACATAATAGGGGACATACTGGGCCTGTTGACTTAGCAGTTCTTGTGCTTCGATTGTGCAAACTTTAAATCCGTAGCCGTAATTCAACATTCTGCTTAAATGGCCGAGACCAGAGCCAATGTCAACAATATAAAAACAGTCTGTTTTTACAGCGGAATCGTAACAAATCTAAAACAATTATTTGTACCTTCAAATGCCAACGAAAGCAAAAATGCACCTTTGACATGACTGATATCTCATGCCGTTTTTTCGCTTTAACATTTTTCCAAAAGAGTTTGAGTAGCTTTTCATCTTTAGTGAAAAACGGATTTTGGATATCCAAGTCTATTGTTTTTCGTGATAAGGAAAGAGACTTCAATACATGTTTGAGTGCTAGGATAGATAAGGGCCAAACATTGCCGCTAAAAAATATTTTTGATTTGAATTGTTAACTTGACAGATGCCTAACCTCAGTTTTTCATCGTAATTTAGAAGTTTGGATATTTCATTAGAATCCAAGTTTTTGAGTGAATTTTGCCAACTCTTGGGTAACTTCTCCCAATGGCTTTCAGTAAAAAAGTCCTTAAAACAGAAACGGTGTATTATTTTAATGCATTTCTTATTAAACACGTAAACTTACGAGTACGTAACAATTTAACAGCCAGACATAATTTTCGTATATTGTACAACAAACAGGGATTTTTCGGTCAATTCTCTGTGAAGATGCACTTTCCATGTTATGAGCGTGGAAAAAAGAAAATTTAAAATTTACTGAACAATTGTTTGTGGTTAGAACTTAGGAATGTCAAATGTGACAAATTATCTTCTGTGGTTAAAAGTAATGCGAAATTACAAACTATTTCAGTGGTAAAATACTTGTGTGGACAAGTATTTTTATTAGCATTACAAAAAATGTGGTTTATTATTATTTTTTTGTTTGAGCTTTAGAAAAGCTTGCTTAATATTTTGGTGTATTTTTGGTTGCCTAGGTAAGAAGTTACCGGTTTTTATAAAAAGCTCTTTTTATGAAAATTTTGACTATATTATGTGAACAATAAATATTTTCTTAAATTTTTCAACTTTGACTTTATTTTGAATTACATTTAAACCATAAAATACATCTTTTTTCCATTTCTGGGGCTTATATCTGGCCCGGATCAATTTTTGGAGGGCAGATTGAGGTCTAATATCACTAAAACAGTGGTTTTAAAGTGTTAAATCATCAGTGATGCGTTTCATTTAAACTTAAAACGCACAAAAGGCTGAAGACAGGGATTCACTTCCAACTCTAATCCCGTTTTTCATTGCTCTTCCATCAGTTCTTGTAGAAATTCAATGGCTAATAGAAGGGAATTTTAAAACTTTAGGTGATAAGTCGGGAGTTCGCGACCTTCATATTGTATATTTTTATTATCTGAAATTTACGATCGCATTAACATTTTTCCAAAGCCTATATAGTATAGCACATAAATTGAGGTGTCAAATTATAAAAGAATATACTTGATAAATTCTACCTTGAACCGAGCTTCTTTTATAAATTTTGAGTCTAAAAGTGAGCTTTTTATAATTCTTTATCCGGGGTGTTATCGATCCAACCTGTTACCTTCGTGTTTGATTTCATAATGCCATACATTGAATATTTATTTTGGCTTTCGAATAGTTTCGGATTTAGCGTTGAGGCCATATTAACAAAGCTAGCGTGAGTTTCCGAAGAAATATTTAACTAAACTCAACACCCGGAATTAAAGCACAATCTGATAGGAGCTTTTCAACTTTCTCTAAACGTGTATGTGCGAGTATTAAAACAGTCTCTAAACATTAAACGTAAGAAATTAATTTCCTGCTTTAGCTGAAAGAAATGAACTGCCGGATGCAGCGATGAAATGCAGTTCAGAATTCAATCGATTCAGACATAATCATATTCTTGAGTAATTTACCTTAAAACAACTTTAATTAAACATGAAATAAGTTAGCTTCTCAAAGAAGCTTTAACGTTGTTATAAAAGTTTCAAAATTGCGCTTCGTTTTTAACGGATGTAATTTTTTTAATTAAACTTCTGTAGTGAATACAATTTTTAAAATCTTGCTCTTATTCAAGACTTTGTACAAGTTAAATATAGACACAAAGGTTCAGATTTTTAAAATAAAACACCTATTTACGCCACCACGGAATAACTTCTTCATTTTCTACTTTCAAACTTTTCCTTTCATTTTATTAAGACGTCGAACTTGACAGTTTGGAATAACAGAACAATAACAATAGTAAAATTGTATTGTCGGGAAACTCTCAACTCTGGTTACATTACAAGGGGAAAATCAATTTACATTTAACTTAATTGGCTCACTTTATCCACAAAAAACAACGAAAGCAGCGACACAATTACACAAACTTGAAACGACAGATCAATTTTTCCTAAGTGTGAATAACGCCACAAATTGATTTTTTTCTGACTACAACTAATCAGAACTAATTCCGGTAATCAAAACGCAATTTTCCTGTTGCTCCAAATGCTAAGTAGCAAATAAACCTGACAGATAATTCGGAGGGATAAGAGAACTGTAAACAAGACAAAAATTTGACGGAATGGCCAGTTATTTCAACTCAATGTTGATCACGCATTTATTTATTGACATACGATGTTTCGCCGCATTTAAACCCCAATTTTCATAAATAATTAAACGTATAAGTACTTACAGCTGCTAAATTCTTGATTTATTAAATTGTGGAAATTGTACAAATATATTTTTTAACGAAAGAGAAAAAACGATTGAATTTTTGTTAAAAAAATATTTTGTGGCGGATAAAACTGATTGAATTGAATACAACTGTAAAAAACTCTTCGTTATTAAGCTATTGTAAACAAGCGTGGGTGTAGCAAGCTCACAGCGGTCTAAAATTGATCATTAAAGTGTTAATCAGCGATGAAAGTTTATAATTTTAATAAACCAGTTAAAGAAGTTGTAATCCTAGTCTGAAAGGGTTTCTTGTAACGATGGATTCGATAGTTAATCTTGGTTACATTGTCCGGTCGTATTTTGCAATAGATTTAAAGCGGATGGATGATTTCCCTTGTTCATATAGATAATTACAATATGAATTACTATTAGTCAATATATCACAATGATCGGGAATGTTCTATTATCGACCACCTATAGCCTGGCCTGTTAGGTATGTTCTGATACACTCCCATTTGACTGTTATTGTTACTAATAACCTCCATTATGCACATTCATATTTGGATTTCTCCAATCTATACAAACATAACAGTTACATTTGACGCCAATTCCGACAAACTTGCAGCTTGCGGGGAGTGAGTAACTCCGACAATTATTTTCATAAATCAAATTAGGGCAGACCTGGAAGAAGAGTATGTAGACTTGCTCATATGCCAAGTTAGGAAGTTTGAACAGTAATTAGCAATCAGAGTCTGACCCTGACGGCTCTATCACACATTACGATAATTAGGAGACTTAAGTTGCGATCGTTTTCTCGCGCCTGGATGTCGCCAAATTTGCTAACAAAGAGTAAATAAAATTGGGTGATTTAATTTCGGGGTGAGCGCCGTTTGCTGATATTATAAGCAAATACACCGTGTGTATGCTTTTATACATGCCGTTCTGTATCTGTAAAGGAGTGGGATTCCTTTGGTGGTGCGCAATTAAATTGCGGGCCGGAGTGGGTAATGTGGGTAGCGGAAATTTCAAATATAAAAGGCTTCTTCACTGAGTAAATAAATTTTATTTGTATGGTAATAATGAGAACTGTGATCGATGAGGTTCCGAGCGATAGTAAGAGGAGCTATTGAGACGTACGTTGGAAATAGGTATGCCGGTTCTGAATATTGACGTTAATTTGCCTTTAGTAATCCAAGTCTGATTAATTTGGTATTCGTTACTCATTACCGGCACAGTCCGAAACAGTTAACAACAGAGTGGTATTTCAAGAGCGCGCCGTTATTACTATAATAAACAGCCTGGACAATGGCGTCCATATTCACAATGTGTCGCATTATTAGATCAAAATTGCAGCAATTCATCGCTTTATTATTATAACTCGACTGCAACTTTATTCCCAATTAATCCGGCGCCACAAAAATTTTGCATTAGGTACTCGTGAGAGAAGATGCATTAGTCCCATGACTTCCCCCTGTGAGTAATCTTAACGACACTATATTATTCATCAGGTTTAAGGCCGTTTTTACGCTGGCTGACTTTATAGTTGGACGAGTTTGTTGTGAGCAGATTACGATTTTCTACCCCACATTTTAAATAATATATCGCGAGTAACGGAATCATGGCTATCAAAACCAGTGGCGTTCTCTAATTTCCAGCCTTGCTCAAAGACATGATTATTTTCAAGAACATCGACAGCCAATTAATGGTGCGCCCCAAGCGCACCTACTAAAATACCAATATAAACGCGCTACTCTCGCAGTCTTGTTTTATCTCTTTGTATTTTACCGATATTATAAACAGTTATCATTAGTGCGAGAAATGATACATAGAAACTTTGCGACTAACATTACATTTTCCCGGTTAATTTTCACAAAGAACATCGTGACGCCTAAAACTACTAAATTAGAAAGTTTCTCGCACGGCTTATAAGTAATTAAACGTTTAATTTCAAACTGTTTTTAAACTAAAAAACAAACTTGGCTGTAGCTTTAATTAACATTAACTATTATTAATTTAGATAAATAGACGCCAATCTACTTAACAAGCTCACAAATAAGCCCTAATTCCAGAATAATTATAGAAACATGTCAACAGTTCTAAATGGTTTTGATCGCGTTACTAATTATAGGCTCCGGATTTTAGGAAACTCTCCCAACACGCAACTTTTAAGGGTTTTTCTTAAAAACCGAAATATTTGTTTCGTCATAAATAGCAATATTTGTCACCCCTTTTATTTTTCCTAAATTCCAAAATTGTATCCTAAATCCAGTTTTTAGCCTTTCAGTCTCTGAGTGTATTGGTTTTTTATTGAGAATCTAATGTTTCAATGTACAGTAGGTTGATCTGAAAATGTCATGCCAATAAACTCCGGTTTGGGATCGGTAGGTACTCGGACCGCAAACATCTGTGGCAATAAACTTATCTTGGGTACAGGAAATAATTTTACTTTTCAATTTGAATCCAACTGATTTAATTTTATAAGATCTTAGTAATTTTAAAAATCACTATGTTAATAAACCCGTTAATCCAATAATTCTATTCTCTTTTCCGATTCTAATGAAGGTGTCGTTTAATTCTCAATGTAAAATAAAATTGATTTCGAATTAAAATAAATAAATACATTAATTAATTAATAAAAAAAATGATTGCTTCTAAAGGCCTGTTTGTGAATTGTGCGTTTTAAGAACTCTACCTATTTTGATACTTGTTTATTATTATTTCTTGAACAAGAAATAGAATATATTAAAAAAATGGCTCCAGTTAAAAACAAAACTGTTTTCTTATTTGCAATTTTTTATCAGAAATTTGTTTACAGTTTGTAATCGTGTTTGGATTTTTGTTACAAAAAGGGATGCAATTAGTTTTCGCTGAATACCATAGGGAGAACAAATTTATTTAGCAACGCGAATTAAACAACATCTTTATTGAAATTGGTTACATTGGCCAAGGGTTTTGACGGTTAAATTTACTATAAACATCAGATCTTTAAGCAATTGTATTCGAGTCAACTGTTAGAATCAACAAATAACAATAAAATTTCCATTTTTGATTAGTTTTATTCTCAATACGAATTAAATGACAATTATAATGGGAATCAGCTTTATTATTAGTTGCATCGATTACGGATTTCGTCAACATAATGACTTTGAAATTTACTAAAAACATCAAATGAAATCTTATTTTAAGTAATTGTATTCAAGTTGAAAACTAAAATTATTTCGTGTCCTCAGGTTTACGACTAAATATAGTTTATTGCCACCGATAGTTGCGGTTGGAGTACCTACCGATCCCAAGTGCTGGGGTTTATTGGCTTGACATTTTTAAATCACCCGGCCGTACTAGAGCTTTTTTTGTCTAGTTCTGTATTTTTTCAGTTTTTCAGTCTCAATATTTTCTAGTTTGTTTGTTTTTTTAGTTTCTCAGCGTTAAAGTTCCTTTGTCAGTGTTTGATCTTTTAATTTTTGAAAATATGCATACTTTATTTCTATATGAAATTATTTTTTAACTGTCAACACTGCAGTGTTCGCTAATTTTTTAATTTTGATTTTAAAAGTTTAATTATTTTAATTGTAATTATTAATTTTTCCAAACCGACAGGGTAGATTTTAATTAGTTGTGTGAAAGTCTTACTTTTCTAGGATTCTTAGTTTTTGTGTAATAAATTTATTTCAAAAACTAAGCAGATTCGACCATTTTATTCGGGCGAAGTCTCGTTCTGTAAAAAAGACAAGCCCTTAAACCGGCTCACTGTCGTATTTGTCCCACGAATGAGTAATTGACTAATTGACCAATAAAAATATAAAAATCACCTCCTACTTGTTTATCTGGTGCACAAAAAATTGCAAGACGATTGAAGCGTTTATCATTGGATATGGGAGGGATATCGCACTCCCAACTGTAAAACCGGCCAATCATAAGGCATTCACAACTGAACAAAAACTTGTTTGATTATTTTGTAAATGTCGGTCAAACCATCTGAAATTTCACCATTTTTATGAAAATCTCAAGTTTTCAAAAATTAGTTCGTGTTTAAAATAATAATTTTAAGCTAATTACATTACTGTTTGGATTTTTTGAGCAATTATTCTGTAAAGAGAACATGTTGTTGTATAAAATTTGGCGGGACCGGATTGAATCGTTTTTGAGCAGTTCCTGGATTCAAAGGGCGCTTTTTTGGGCTAGAGATTGAAGATAAATAGGAATTTATATCGTCTATCTAATCCAAGCAACAACGTCGTTGCACTTGTGCAAACACGATTTTCATTTAGAAGCATCTAGGGTGCAGTAGAGACCTAGTGGATTTTATTAGAATAAGAATGGAGTGATAATGAAATCTCTCAAAGACACTACAGCATGTAATAACAATAAAAACGTGTTAAATATTTCGTTTGCGGTTCGGAAAAAGGGTGTAACGTAAAAGTGGCAGTAAATTTAATTTGGCGTTTAATTTTCCCTAACATAGATTCGCTCATTTCAGTGTGGTTAACATTGTAAACTTGCAAAGAAAACAGACGAAGCATGTAATGCTCATATCTCATTTATAGTTGGAGGTAGATGTCGTTAGTGACGTCATTTGTTTGTGGGATTCCCGCTCTGCACATGCTGATGTGGAATTAGTGTCTGATATTTTGTTGTAATTTAGCTGGAAGTTGTGCAACATGTTTGCCAGCTAAGAATTAACGGTATTTAATCCGGACCTGTCTGAAGACAATGGAATTGCGGTTTGTGTATACTGCAATCTATAATTGGATCAAGTGTTAGTTCACGTAATGAGAAGGCATTTTATAAACATTCTAAAAGGGTTACAACTCCGAATATATACCACCCACAAAGATCTATACACAATTCGGAACTTTTCATATCAAATCAACTGTGAAACCGGAAATACCATTTCCGCACTTTACATAGCGGTTTATGATGTTAGAGAAACGTAACTACGAAAAATTCCACGGAATTTAAATACATACTACTCCCTGTCCAACTTTTCTATTTCTTCGCTCTTTTGACAAATCGTCGAATTTGTACACCGAATGACTGACACGCAACGCAACTCATCTCTCATTTATTACAATTTAAAAACGTCAGGATCAATACTAGCTTTGCTTCTAATTAATTGCTTAATTTTATTAAACTCCGCATGCCATTAAAATAATGCTCCCTTCAAGTGATTTTTTGATTAAATTTCTTTTGTCTCCACCCTTGAAACAGAACCGAATTTCATGTACAATATTAATTATTGTTCAAAGCTTTCTGTTTATTTGATCGAAGCTTACGTTTCGTTTGATTCGGTTTATATTACTCCCTTAACTAAATATTTTATAATTGATTTCAATTCAATTAATTGTAAGTAAACAAACAACGAACGTCGGTTCGGAAATTACTGACCCACATATATCTGTTTTAACAAAATTAAAAAAGCACCAACTAAAAAACGAGACTAATTCCATAATATTTAGATCGTTAACACAACGAGAATTTTGCGCTGAAATTATCAAACTGAAATTACAAACATTTCTGGATTCCGTTCATCAGTAGTTTTCAAAATTCACCAGCAGGAACAATGTTGTATTCAAAAACATACATTTAAAATATATTTCAACATAAAACATTGTAAACAATGACCTACCCATATTTGTACAAATATGAAAACATCCGTAGAATTTTAAATAAAATAGTAAAATTTTGCGATTTATAAAGGATTTCAAAACTCGATTTTTTAATTTGCAACGGTAATCCTTTGGTTGTTTTGCTGAAAATGTTATTTACAACGCGAAACACCGTGCGTAGATAACATTTTGCACGCTTAGGAACAATAAATATTAAAAATCACGACCTACTAATAATTAAAAACAAACGCATGAGTAGCTCCCGCACGTTCAAATATTTACGTTAAACAATTTAATTAAATTTATCTGGCTTTGAGGAGATGTGACTAAATCAAGAGAAAACGGATAAATGAAACATTCCTAATTAATTTAATTTAAATTTTGCAGCGGTCCTAGCGCTCTATGAAATTTTTTTATAAAATGAGATTACATCCCCTCTCGTTTGATTTTATAATTAGTCGAATAACGTGACACTTTCCGTTTCTTGTTCAATTATTAAATGAATTTAAGAAGTTAGTGCAGGAAGTTTTGAGCCAAGCTACATGCATGCTCGTAAATTGGTAATTAGCACACAAGAAGTTAATGTAGCTTTATTGAACCTGAGGAATGGAGATCAGTGTAAATTTTCAAATTTTCCCTTTTCTCACATTTAAATCCTTCCGACGCCTTGGAAAGTTTTTTGAATGCGCTAAATAAATCAAGTTTTGCAAATTCAAATGAAGGAACAATTTTTGACTAATATTATTCATGTTTTCAGTCCGCCAACATGATGAATGTAAATTTTATAGCGCGTTTTAAATTTATGACTGTGACAGAAATGTATTTATTTTCCCGAGCTCTATAATTGGTAAGAAAAATTCGACTGTGTTTACCCTAAACGAGGTCTTCGATAATTCCATTCGACTCGGTGCACTTGTGCACATTTGCAATTTAATGTGCAATTATGCAAATTGTTATAAATATAGTCCGCATGCAACCGTACGAACGTAACGAAGGCGAAGATGCGTAAAATTGATGAAGTGGAGGAGTAAACTATCGTGCAGTTCTTTTTAATTAGGCCGTGTTGCTGCGTGAAATAATTAACTTGTCCATAAATTATGTCGTTGCGTTTGAATAACCGAATTTTGCTTGGCATTTATTAGAGTTCCTTCTGTAAATTTGTTTATTACTTTATCCCTTGCCGGTCCTAGTTGGATATTTATGATTTGGCTGAAGTTTCCCTTAATTTTCGTCACGAAAACCATGCAATATAAGAGAAAAAATTTCATTTGGAATTTCATTTATTTATGCAATATTGCTCAGAGCCTGGCGACTTGAAAAATTCTAGCAGATAAAGAGACACCATGTTTCTGAATGAGCTTCCTGTTTTAATGATGTTGCGCTCGAGCTGCTTTTAAACAATGGGAGCGAGGACGCGTCGATTAGTGCTTAATAGTCGCAAGACAATGAGGAGGCACTTGATATAGGTTATCCCAACTTTTATCGCCTATCATTTCACTCGCAAGGCGATGTTTACCTGGAACTAAAACCAATTCTGCTCTAATAAGATCAACGGACAGCTTAACCAAATTGACGCCATTCACCCCCTTAATTTATTTTATCACAAACATCATCACTTTCACATTCGCGCAAATACTCGCCCCTTCTAGACACATTTACATAAACACTCAATCGCCAAGCCTATAAAACTCATAGCAAAACATCGGGCGATCGAGTTTTTTAATTCATACCAAAAGATTTTGGTCTTTTAACCGTTTTAATTTTGTGGTGGGCGCAAAATTAATTACTGGAATTCATTGGTTCATCACAAATTTCAAAAATTAAAAAGCGGAATTTCGAGATAACGCCGTGCGAACGTAATTTATCGAATGAAATACATCATACGCTGTAAATCTCGTGCGAGTGTTGAGAAGTGGGGAAGATGAGTGATAAGCTTTGTGGTTGAGCTTTCCTGACGAGCCCACAATAAATTGCGAAACGTTCGCTGACTAAAATTAGTTTTATTGAAACTGTTAGGGAAAAACGTTTTATGACTTCATAGTGTTTCGTCTAGTCCTAAAAATTCAGATTTATGCGGGTTTTTTCACGTTTAGGATGGGTTTTATGCATTAATCGGAGGTATTAGTATTTGTCTTTATCACTGAGCTTTGGCTAAATAAAATATAAGCATATTGTCACCATAAAGTGTAAAAGCTCTGCCATAAAATAAAAACTGCTGGGAAACCGCTATGCATATGATGCCGACAACTTATATAGTATAATGTCGTTTTTATGTAAGGAAACATAAAAGGAATTTACAATATCTTTATTTCGACCTTTAAGTATTATTGTGAATTGCGGCAGTAAATTAGCTCGTTGTCAAATATGTAGTTAAACGGTTTGTAGTGCAGATTTAGAGGGACAGTTAGACGCGATTTAGCTAATTTTGTAATGATTAAATACGTTTCTATTGTCCATTTTGGTCAAGTTATTTCAGCGATGTAAAGCTCTGAGATAGCTTATTCACTAAGACTTCCGAACCAATTAATAGAAGACTCTGAATTTACAGATCATTTGCATAACTATGCGTTAGTCCCAATTCTTGAGATAACAATAGCTCATGCACGAATTTAATAAAAGGAGATCAATAGATCTAGCCGAAATCTCCGATTATTACAATCAAAGACACAACTTGCAAATCGCAACTTTGGCTCCACAAAGCAGTCGACAAAAGCGTTTTATAAAACTGTCTTATTTTCAACCCGGAAGTGAGCGTTGAACTCTGTAAAGAGTCAATAAATTACACATAAGTAGTCATTAATGTCTTGTGTTAGAA
Organism: Tribolium castaneum; assembly: GCF_031307605.1. Taxonomy (NCBI): domain Eukaryota; kingdom Metazoa; phylum Arthropoda; class Insecta; order Coleoptera; family Tenebrionidae; genus Tribolium; species Tribolium castaneum. Next base: position 7,186,267 of record NC_087403.1, on the reverse strand, counting down.
AGGTAGGATAATAGAAGAATAGGGCCGAGTAAGTGGGATAAATGCAGGAAAAATGTTGTATAATATATTCAAGTTACCATGCAAGAATAACAACTACTCCAACTTTCGAAAGTACGAAATGATACCAAAGGAAAAAATAGAAAACGCGAACTTTGTCAAGTTTTCCCGCAAATGGGTGTTGAATCTATACATAGTATTATTGTGAATCATTCAAGTCAGGAGACATTTTAAGAATATTATATACTGTCGCAATTCTTATATAGTGAAGTATAGTGAAGTTCGCGAATGGCCGGGCATGCAAAGGAGGTATATTCGCTCTCCAGCGGCTGCCAAACGGTGGCAACCTAAGTGCAATAACCGAAAAAACGGTTCGATTGGCGCCAGCTGTGCGAGTGTCTTATCCAGTCCCAGGTGACGTTCTCGCATGCTTTGTGTTCTATGAGTTAGCATTTTTGTCGAGTGTGGCCGCAGGATGGCGAAAATAATGTAATGCATTATATTGTGTCGACGGCAGCTAAGTGGGCGATGTTTGGGAATCGCTGTAATATATCGTGAGCGCGTGTGGGTTTCCAAAGTATCTGTTTAGCATACATAGGAGACCTCGCGCGCGCTTCGCTAAGCTCTTCTGTTGCGGGGGCGCAGAACCCCGCTGGGCGGGCCCCGGATCATTCCGGAATACTGACTGGACAGTCCTTAAACCTTGTTTACCTTTGATGTTGTTATAGCAAGATGAACAAATTGTTACGTAAATGACAATAAAATTGCCAGTTTTACACTTTTTTGGAGTTTAATAAGTGTAATTATAGAGACATTTTTCGAGGAGTAAGTAGTGTCGGTGGGATTATTTATTTAGGGGAGGCTGAATGTATTGTTTGTCTATATATCTGGTGAAGCATTGTCTGTTTTTGCCATTAACGATGTTCCCTGCCGAGGAATGTTTCTGTTAACAATGAATCATACTGAAAGAAGTTGTTTAGAGCCCTTACCCTGGTGCGGCGGAGTCGCTCCAACCCGGTAGAGAAGATATCAGCTAAAATAAGATCGTATTGATGGGCACATTGCGTGTTTCGAATTGAAATTTTACTTTTCGTACTTTCCTGTCGTGCCAAGTTATAACCCGTGATAATTGTTAACGGAGCGTTTCCTGTTTTGGGCTAAATATTAATACTCTGTGATTAGGCCGGATTTGCGGGGAAATCCCCATTTTTCAAGTTGGAGAAGTTTATGTCGGCAAACAACTTAATATTTTCCTTGCGGCTTCTTCTGTCAACTTTATGCGTTTTAGTTTCAAAGTTTTAAATTTATATACGTTAATTATCACTTCTAAAACTCTGTAACTTATTTCAGAACGAATTTTCCACATCGATGATACTTACACTAGCTTTCCTCGCAACACTATATCACATAACTGAAATTTATCTGCGAAAACCCAGGTAAACACAACAACACTCCGGCATTCTACAATTTGAAATCCGAGCCCAAACTAACTTCATACAACTAACACAGGTGGTTTTGAAACACACGCATGAACTAAAACCCATGATAGACCTCCAGTCACCAAAGTCAAGCTCAAGTACTTTCCTCTGAACCTCCGTAACTTCCTAACAAAACCAGCAGCAAAAGTATACATGTACATACATCCACAAAGAGAATGTGCACAAGTTGCCACCACAGGCGACGTCTGCATTTATCTCTAATAGCGCATTCAAGACCATGACCATGCAAGAACTCAACCTAAGCCACAAAATTTGAACGATGTGTAACGAAATCCCGCTGTTAGCAAGCACTAAGACAGTAGTCCTACACTTCCAACTTGAAACACTTAGTCAAACACATTCTCACACTCAAACCAGACACACTATTTAGACGATGAAGTCCTCAACTCAACTGCAAAGACAGCATTTTTCCGAAATGACGAAATAAATGAATGCTAGTAATATTTGTAGTTGGAGAAGTTGGGATTTGGGTTTGAAAAGTCGCCGAGGAGCGGAGAGGATCAAAGTGTCAATTTGAAATGGCATTTTATTAGCTTTGTTGCTTTAAAAGCTTGAGTCGTGATGGCTGGTGATTTTTTGCATCATGATTTAGATTTGGAGGAGTGGGCCATTTGGTGTTGTCGAACACAAAGTTTGACTTTAACAAATCGATTGAGGAAATATATAGACATCGTTTTAACGCTCGAAAAAACTTTCAAGTAGTTTAAAACAAAAAATATTTCAAATTACACCGTTCTTAGTTTTATTTGAAACTATAAACGTGTTTTCATTGAAGCAATAAATTGCGAAAGTTCCAAGAGGCTGTTAATAATTTCGAGTGCATGTTGGTGTGCGCATTTTGTGATGAAATGCGGCGATTGTCGAATTATTTATTTTAAATTTGAATGTAAATTGGATGTAGACGTGAGCATTATTAAAATTCGCGCACGTTCGTGCAAAATCTGTTTTTTAAAATAAAATAACATATTCGCGAGTGATGACGGGAAAAACGCGAATTAAAACTGCCACCGTTTATGACAGGCACCTGGTGGGAAGCACCGGAAAATGGCTCAAACAACGTCAATTTTATATTCACAATAAAAGTAGACAAGATTGGCTGGGTAACATGTTTGCTATAAAAAGATGAATTATGTATTCTGATGCGACGCCAGGTCAATTCGCTGATCAATTGACAGAACCTTAGCAAAGTTGGGTTTATGGAATATTGAAAACACGTTTTATAAGTTAAAATGAAGCAACATCTGCAGCTATGCCTAAGATTTACTGATATAAAGTTTCCTATCATGCGTGAACTTTATAATGTTTTCACGAACTTAAAACTTTTGGGTATTAAAACGGCTAAAGTTTTCACATCGGAGTCTTGATAATATGTTATTTTTGCTATAGTTATATTTCATTATAACTCGATTATTCTTCATTTCGGACATCTGAACCTCCCAAAAATAAAACAAAATAAAATTAGTCGCGCTTCGAGCGCATTTTAATGCAGATCATGGAGTTGTAAATTCCTCCTGGAGATTTTCGTCATTTTTATTCACAGGCATGCCCTACTCTCAATTCAGTAATTTCTTAAGGAAGTTCTCAACATGACTGTCTACTCTAATTATTATTATTAAAACATTTAATTTTCTCAACTTGACGAGTCAGAACTCCTCCCGCGTTTTATTACATATTACTACACATTTAAAAATGCTATAATAAAACGGAACAACTCATACAGCGCACTTTACGATGTAGCGAACGAGTCTTCGCGAAGCCACTGCAAGGTTTATAACGTTTGCACAAATTTCAGACTAAAACAACTTACCCTATATCTTACACTAAACAAATGGATTAACTCCGTAAGTATCCTAACTACTCCGACTTACTTCATATGTTGGCACTCTCATAAGATAGGCACTATTTACCTAAAACAACACTATTAACCGCTCATACACTTCACAAACTTATTGCTTTCACTACCCACGAATATCTAACAATTTACGCCACTTTAACACATTTAAATTACAAGTTCATGCGCTATCAGTTTGCACAAGCTAAACACAAACGTGAGAATTTTGCGAAAAATGGCCTGAATTCTAGTGACTAATTTCATACAACGGTTGGCGGATTAGTTTATGATATAATTGTGCATGGGCTCTTCACTCACTAATTTCAAATTATTTAATGATGCAAATGCATTACCACACTAATTGGAATAATTCATCATTATTTCCATGGAACAAACGGCATAGGTTATTTTGATCTTATATGTATGTACATTAAAATTAATACGTGCTCAAACTGCGTTTATAATTTATGCAAAATAACGCCAGATTCCTCTGAATGGCGAATAATTATTCGATCCCAGCAATAACAATAATAACAGGGTAGGTATCGTCGCAACCTGGGGGAATACCGAATTTCCCCGAGGAAGAGATATCTTCAAAATGATTTTCCAATTTATTTTTGAATAGTATCAAAATAAAAAATCTGGAGCTATAAATATCAAGGTAAGTTGAAATGCGGTGAGCTTGTTTAGTTCGGTTGAAAGTTGTATGTTGTAATTTAAAAACCAATTACTTTCAATACAATTCGTTGTTGGAGCTATGAAATGTGTTTCTGCAAGTCAATTGTTAAAATACCGAATAGCGGAATCCAGGAAATAACAAAAATGCAATAAAACGGAGTTTGTGATCGAAATTTATTCATGTGGAGTTTGAGCATGAAACTTGCGACCTTGGTGATATCAAATTACGGCAAGGTGTTGTAGTAGATAATTTGCTTAGGGTCTCGTCTGCGCCAAAGATGGGTATTGAACTTGAGCTAAGACAGGGGTGCAGACAAGAGGGGCGGAAATGCGATATATGAAAGGCAATTGTCTAAATGCCTACAGTTAGTAGTTATATTTGATGTAAATATATGTGTATCCCATGGCGTACACAAGTTTTACGGCGATGGTAATATATCGTCTTTTAAAACGGCTAACCTATATTTGAGTCAGGTCGCAATAAGATTAGCAAGGACTCGGTTCGAGGACATAAAACCCTTTTATCGAGCAAGTGGAAATAAAATACACAAATGTAACATCTGGCATAGGGTACAGGCAGCCCCGTTTGGCTGTACATTCGAAGTCGTTAGCTACTCGTAAAAAGTTTCTTACATTGCGGACACCATTCAAAAATACTGCCCAATAAAAACTATAAGCTCAACCAGCAACGCTACTTCATCACATATTGTTTCGGCGATCTTCCTCTCCATGAAACTTTCCCATCTTAAATTACATAAAGGGTTACCTCACTAGCAACTGATAGTGTTACTACAAAGCTAAACTTCATTGATTAATTATTCCAGTATTCGCAACTTAACAATATCAGTAACACAATTTGAGAAGTGTTTAAAACTTGCGAGAAAACAACGTCTATACAAACTCAAACTTAAAATGAATTTCGAGAGGTAGGTGTAGTAAACGCCTAATTAAGAAAAACTTTTAATTTTGCCATCCCTTCAAGAGCCATTCTCTTAATTAGTTTAGTATTCGAAAATAGAAGCAGTTAATGTATTATGTTCCTATGAAGCCTCTCTGCTTCACCCAGTCTCCAACTTCGAAATTTTCACTGTTGCAACAACTGGCCATTGTCAGAGCAAATCGAACATGAGGAGTTTTAAAAGCCCCGATGACAAAATAATAATAAACCGGTCAAGCATAAATTATTCAAATAACAGTCTCGTGTCTTCGGCGTTCGATGAGAATCACAGAGGGTGTTCATGCCGATGTTATCTAAACAACCACTAAATAAACAGCCGAAAATGAGTGACCCCAAGCGTGAAGCTCACGCACCATCCACCAAATATTACATGCACGATCCTCTGATACAACAATCCGAAACAGACACGTTAACTCAGCCTCTTTTATTTAAACACAAATGCAGCCAACAGTCTCTGACACTCTCCAATATCATTATCATCCCATTGTCAACGGGATTTAATTAAGCTACCGCCAAAGTTCGATCTCTTTATAATCTCATCAGAGAGACATCTTGACGTTAGTCGACAGCTTGAATGAATGTCTGCCATTAGGTACGTTTAATCGATTCGAGATCGATCCGAATCAAAATATCAAAAATCGCGCGGAATAATTGCTTTCCTCGTGTGCATAATTGCGGACGAATGTATCGATAAAGAAAAGAGTAATGGGATTGCTCTTTGATAAAGAAGGGTTTTTATGGGATAAAGATAGTAGGGGTGACTCGTACCTAGCACCATTGCATGTTCTGTAACCGAAACGGACAAAACGATATCGTGATTAATAATACAGTAATAACATATTATTAGATGTATGACACTCGGCGAGAAGTCGCCGATTCGTGGCGAAAGAAAATTAATAAAAAATACATCCAGTTAAATAATTAAATATTGAGCAGGAACGGAGGAAAACATCGGAGATATTTTTTCAGGCAGTTGCAAAAAGAGGTTATAAATTGATTATATTGAGGAAAGCTACTCAATGTTACAAGATCCACTCTTCTGTCAAATTATCGACGTGTCACAAAGAAAGCGATTAAAGTCAATATTTGCTCGCTACTGGGCTTCTTTTTGGTGCTTTTCCTGACCCTTTCCCTACTTTAACCTTCACATGTCACCGTTTACTTTAGATAAATACGATAAATACCCCCGAATTTCCTAAAAGAACGTTCAAGACGAGCCATTGATATAAAATGGTTAAATGGTGAAGGAACCCTTTCGACGCATGATACGGTTTTCTGACTGTACGCAAGGATTGTGAACAACTGCAGGATAAGAAAATATATGCACTTTAAACGGCGTAATTATATTCCGGTGGTTGCGGAAAAGACGGAAGCTTTTATGGTTCTTATGTTATGTTATGTAACACGCACTGAACTTTGAAACGATTGTAGAAAATTGAAATTTCATATTACAGACCCGTAATGAAATTCGTTTGATGAGCAATAATGAAAATTTTATGACGAGGACGAATTAATGTTAATAGATGTTTAATAGGTCGCTTGTTGGCTATATATCGCTGGATAAGTAGGATTTTCAAGTATTTATTTGATGTATTTGTTTCTTCTCTCGTGTAAAAATAAAGAAGTTGGGTAAAAAGTGGCCGAAAAAGCACATCGTCAGTATTTTAGCTGGTGTAAATCTATCGCAGAAATGTCTCTCGCATCCATTGACCTTGTCACACGTGATAAATATCAGCGCTCTGCTTCAGGAGACACTAACTCCCTGTTATTATAACACCCTCTAAAAACCGCTCAGGATATAAACCATTAGACAATAAATTTACCACCTGCCACTGCCGATTTCAATCAATCCAAACTGTCGCCTTGTTTGGATAACCACACAACCATCAATTCGTAATTTACGTCTTTCATCCGCCATATTTGTAACCGTAAACATCTTGTTAGACATTTTTCTATTAGAACCGAGGATTCAGTCGCCCTCGCTTGAAATATCTGTTTTTAGCAAATTCGGAAATTAATCGACGACCGAACTTCATAACTCTTTTCGTTTTAATTTCAAAATTGGCAGCGAAGATAATTTAAAATCACGATATTTCCCGATATCTTTTGTAAATGTTATTCAACTCTAAGCAATGGATTAACAAAGTTTCTGTCCTTTAATTAAATAACTTTGTCAATTTCTTTTAAAGTTTTCTTCACGCTAAGAAAACAAATAAAAAACCGAAGTGGGACAAACAGTTTGTATTAATTAAGTTATTAGGTAGTAAAAACGCTTCTATAAATCCTACAGCTCTATTTGGGACTTTCCCACACAAACAAATAATTGATCGCTCCCTTTTTACTTCTCCCCTTTGTTCCCTAGAACTAATAAATTTATTTTAGCCACTGTTGTGACGTATCTGCTACCTTCAACAAATTGATATCTATACCACTAATCCACTAGAAACAATAATGGAAGCGGTAAACACGTGCAGAAATTTATGTATTACAATACGTCCGCGCTTTGTAAACAAGACAATCCCCACTTCGCTCTTCCAGATTCTTAAACCGAAATTAAAAACGTATAAATCTGAAACCAAGCTTAGTGACTTTTCCTGAAATCGTTATTACCTTGGGAAATTGCAATTTGTTCAAATTAGCAGTTTAGGGCATTATGAGTTCCTTTTTATGTCAAACCATCTTAGTGCCGAAACGTGGGATTTATTGCTCTTCATTAATATTTGAGTATTTAGACGAAGCATGAATAAAGTATGAAGCCAGGGAACAACGTTTTAAGGAATCAGCAATTATGCTAAATAAAAGCCTAAATATAGAAGAGATACTCATAAAAACGATACAATTAAATTTAAGAATTGAACCAAAGTTCACGTCCTCCACTTTCCACGCGATGATGGATACGAAGAGTAATAAGCGCAGTTAGCAATGTAAATTGTTAAATTCTTTCAAAACATCATTTCCGGCTAAATTATTCTCAAACTAAGATCTCCCGCGACTCGTAAAAAGTGGAACACTAGCAGACAAATAAAACCGCACCGGTCGCAGACAATTTATGTCATCATTAATAACACTGGTTTGGTGTAGTGGCATTACTGAGTAATTCCTCCGTAATTAATATATTTGGAGTAACTGCAGCGAAAACGATACAATTGTATCGATTTCTGTTTTTTTGTTTGTTCTGACTGAAAGTGACTGTGGACAACACATACGCAATAAAACATTAAAATTAGTGGACCCGTCAGATAGTCCCTTGTTAGCGTCACCAAAAACAGTCTAACTTGACTATTAATTAATAACAGCAGCTTACACACTGATTAGTGAGACCATGGTAAAAACGGAGGGGTCCATTATAGAGCGACGTTTATCGCGCAGATTTTGCCAGTTTGAAAATAAAAGCAAGTGGCATCGACCAAAAACTAGTCGAATCTTCAGCAGCTTCATTTCGGAAACCGGCAGCGGAAGGATTTTTTAATTTCTAGAGTTTGTATGATGAATGAGCGACGGCCCGACGGCCCGACGGCCCGACGGCTCTAGCTAGGCGTAGAGCAGGTCAGTGTTTGCGGAAGTCCGGTCCTCCGGGTTTAAAAGTTATATATTAGTTTAGTAACACAATCAAACAAGAGGAATTAAAAAAGTCAAGTTTGTCATTGGGCGGCGCAGTAAATCATGAAAATATCAACAAGTGCAATCCTGTATACAATAGTTTGGTTGGCGAAGCGTGACTTACAATTGAAGGCATGTTAACCGTGAAAATACCACAGGGAACAAAGTGCGGTTGCAGACCAGTTCTGATGCCTTGCTCGCCAAGAGGTACAGAACAGACTCCTTTGCAAGGAATGGGTAGCAGCATTGTCCCCAGGGAAATCAAGAAGCGGCTTGTTACTATGCGCGAGAGAGATGACTTCACACCACGAGATGGATAAATCGCGATTAATTATCAACGGCGATATTTAGCTTTCCTAATCCGAGTTGTAAAAGAAAATTTATCCCGATATCGCGATCGGCAAACAAATTATTTACCCGGAATTTTCAACTCCACGAGCACTCATAATCGCGCATTTTCAAAGACATTAAATCAAAGCCCGAAAAATCGCGCAAAATATTGGATTTTACTTGTAGTAGTGAAAGTTCAATTTTACGCTTCTTTGCCGAAAGTAATTAAGCGAAATTGCTATCAATTTTCAACAGCTTATTTAACAAAGTTGAAATTATAAAAGGATTTAAATTTATGTTAGGCATGTTGCAAACCATTTTTATCCGTAATGATTTACGAGAACATAATTTAAATGTGTTGCTGTTTCCAACATTTATATGACGCTGCTGCAATAGATTATCAAAAGTGATAATAATACGCTAATAATTAATGGGTTATGAGCGGCAATGCATTTCATTCACTACCTTTTCATTGCCCTTTTTATTATTAAATATTATTAAAATTTTAAAGAGCTTTCAAATAAAATCCCACTCTTACAAATTTTAATTAAAACTGATTTCATTAATAAAACAAACTTCCAAGCAAACGACAATCCATAAACTAAAATAACCAGATTTTATAACTTTTAATTGAATCAAACTCCAAATTCTATAGCAAATTTATTATGCACTCCATTTCGAACATTTTTCTCATTTCGAATTATTATTGAACCATAAATCTCGCACGCTAATTTAAACGTAATGAAACAATAATTACTATAAATTAATTTACTTTATCAATATCATAAATTATTAATTAATTACATTGCCACTAGTCCAATTAAGAGCTAAGTGAGCCAACATGCGACAATAAATAAAAACAGGAATACAATCAATCTAAGAAAAACGCTTTTATTAAAATGTTTACAACCCCAATTTAACTTCAAAAAGTACCATAAAAACTTTACAAAATGTATCCCCAAAGGACCAAAATAGCCATTAATATAACAAGTTCTAAATTACTGACACAAATATTATTGTAATCGTTTATTTAACTTCGCCAATTGTTGTTCCTCACTTACCTCTTTTATTATTAATTTAACAAGTTCATTTATACCTTTTTAATTTAACAGTCGCAGTAAAGTTACCCTTGCAACGCAGTTTTCGTGTTTCAGTTTTTATTTCATTGTATTTTGTTCCGTTGTTAATACATTAACTGGTTGTATTTCTACGTAAACAAGCCCTCAATTAGAATAAATATTTTATTTGGCAGAAACTTGTATTGACAAATTAAGTACCAAGATTAATTAAAAATTGTGCTTTGTGGATGTCAAGCCTTATTGTGTAGGGACAAAGAGCGCTCAACAAATCGATAATTGTGTTTTGAGGAGGAGTTGCTAAATAATAAATATCAAAATGTGCAATCTCACACAAGTTGATAAATACTTTAAGGTTTAATCAATCGATTTTAATTAAGAAATTCAAGTCTTCGTTTGTTTACTGACAGTTAACTATCTCGGCGTGCTATTTTAAAATAATCACTAGTCATCATTTATAATGATTGGATAAAGCATTGTCCCGTAAAACTTGTGACAGGAACAATGTTTCATCCTAAAAGTTCCGAGAAATTGCAATCTTGACTTCAGTCGTCCAGCGAGATAGGAACTGATCAATGGACTCGATGACTATCTTGCGGACGAATTTCAAAACTGATAATTTGAAATGTTTAAGTTTTATAAATAGTGATAGTTTAGCGTCGGATTTTCTTCGGAGTAAGATAAAAGGGCGCAATAAATCCACATTCTGTTTACGGTTTTAATGTAAATACCGGCCTTTTTGCAGCGTCAACTTTTATTAAAAGCTGCGCAATTATTCCATTCACTACTCCAGGATAAATCATTTTTAAAAGTGTAAACTCACCGACCAACTTAACCATGATTTAGCAAAAATCGGAAAATGCTTTTGGTGATATTTGCTTTTGTTTTTTGCCGGAAATTTAGCTTACGGGTAATGAGAAAAGTTGTGCATTACCTAGTTTCAAAGAGTCGAGATTTAAATTAGTAATTTGTAGTAAGATATTTGAGAAAAACAAGAAAAACTTGGAGAAATAACTTGAAGTTATGTTCGGCGGAAATCGTGATAAGAAGAAATTTCGCAACATCGAAATCATAAACCGTCGTGTTCATTCGTTCCCAAATAATGCAGTCAACGTAAATCTCGAGTGAATTACGAGAAAAATGAAACAACGAGGAAGTCCGGTTTACTACCTAAGACCACATAAAACGCAACGTGAAAATACTAACGCAGGGCTCAAAATGGTATAGGATTATCGGAGGACAGAAGTTATTTGTTGCTGCGCTGCTGAATGTATAAATTTGGGCATTTCTCTGATTGTCAAATAAAAAACAATACCGAGAAGAAATTAAATTGAGGAGAAAACAGACGGCAAAAATTGATAAAAACCGGGATTTCTCGGCCATTAATAAATTTTGTAAGCATCGTAGTGTTTTATGAGTGTAAGCGTGAAAAGGTTCCGAGGATTCGGTTGTCCCTGGACTCATCATGAATATATAACGACGGTGTCTACACCATCATCTCCCCAATATTCTACAAGATCTGACGCCTTGAAACTAATTAATTACTTCAGATTACATCTAATGTATCATTTAGTTGATTATCTAGCTTTCTACCTTGAGTTTGCTAAACTTACTAAGCTCTGGTCTCCTGGCAATGCAAATTTCATTTATGCATACTTTTTCTCTCGCACCACATGGGAAACTATCACTACGTTCATTTTAAATAACTTAGGCTGGATTGAAGAGATTAACTGCCATAAATATATCGTCTGCAACTGCAAACTCCTCAGAAAGTCACTGACCGTTTCTGCTCACATTATCTTAATGCAGCTTTATTTATGGCAGATTTATTAAAAGAAATGCCTCCTACACCAACCCATTTACGGCTAATTAGCATAACAATCGATGTAAAGCTGCAATAAAAACTGAATGTCACTGTGGAAGCGTGTAAAAATAAATTCTTTATGTAGCAGTTAAAAAGAACCTCCACGTTCAAATAAACTACACCCTTTTAATTAATGTTTAGTTGGTTGTGAGTTATATTGTGTGGTTACTGCTTTTAACTCGACTTAATCAGTTGTTACAAGAAATTAAAATTCAACTCAAGTACAAATAAAGCTGGAAGCAACTGCTCTTTGAATAGATTCGCATTTAAAAACAAATTAAAACGAGTAGTTTTTAAATGAATTTATTGGAGGCAACGCGGCAACTTCTCACGAAATTGATGATGGTAGTGGTGGTTGGTGGCAGTGGTTTCAGCGGTGGCGAGTGTTTTCCTCTTCATTTGCCTTTATCAGTTAAGCAAGATGTGTTTTGTATTTAATTAGTGTGATGGTTATGATTAAGTCGGTTAATTAGTTGATCAATAGGGCGTCATAATCATGCAAATTTTCGCCATTGTTTGCAGGATTTTACGTTACAAGCACATACGACTCGGGATTTTTATAACCGGCGATTAAACACAACTATTTAATAGCTTTTCGCAACGATAGGCACTCATTGCGTGTCTTATGGCCCTCCAGTACTACCTACTTGTAATTGAAATATGTGTCATAAGCATAACCATACCCTCAGTTAAATAAAACTGCGAAAATTTATGGCGCCTCGTAACACAAAATCAATTTTCTTTTACATATTTCAAAAAAGTTTGCAGCCAGCTTTTAGTGTTTCATTTATTCAGATTCGGCGCTGATTTGTATTACCGTTGCTCGTTGGATTTGGTGGAGTAGCCAAGTTAATAAAAAATATTTTATTTTCTCGACGTGCCACAATAAGTTTTCGTTAAAATTTTGAAACGATTGTATAAAATATTAATGGCATGCTCATAAAACAAAAAACTTCGGCTTTATAAAAGTTTAGTCGAGGAACGTGTTATTTTAAGAATTGAATGAAATTAATATCAAAGAGCAAACTGCTATCAGACATGCACTCTACAACTAAGAAAACGGTCTGGAGTCAAGCCAGTGAACACTTTTGGTTGTATTTTTTTTCTAAATCGTGGAACGTGTTGTTTTGAAGTGTACGTTTTCGCTTTTTTCTTTGCAGTATATTCGGCATGAACTCAAAATTTCTGCTTTCAACCACTATTCAATTTAATGTTAGAACGGCGATAAATCGCCTCAAGATCTGTCGTAACTGCGGGAAAAACGAAGACATACCGAAAATTGTTGACGTTTTGATACTTACAAAGTCCAAACACATTTGCTATTTTTCATTGAATAATGGTAGTAGCTTTCTTTTCTAGTCTGATTGTAAGTTCTAAACTTCACCAAACTTTGATAATAAGTCCACGGTTCTGCACTTTTTGTCCCAGCGAATTTATTATGCACACTATCACGAACCTTCGTTAGTAATTTAACGCTCCAGTCTAAACTTTCATAACGGCAAAATGTGTCATTAGGCTGAATTGTTAATATCTACTACACTGGCATTATGTATACAATTTAAGGCATTTCGCTTTTTGTTTACATTTGAATTCGGAGAAACAGGACGCCAAATATTTAATTAATTTCGTTAATTACAATTATAAATGTATTAATAAATCAGGGGAGTGAATAATTGCCATTAGATCAAAAGGCTCGCCTCACTTAGTCACTTAAAATCATGAAGTAATTATATTTTCATTAACAAAACAATTCACGTGTCTGATAATTTTTCTTTCGTTATCCACCTGGATTTGCTTACGTAAATAAGTCTGCTCCTCCAACCCATTACTCATTCCGCGTAAATGCAAATTTTAATTAATATTAATACAAGAAGTGAGAATTTAAGAGATTAAACAGTACAAGAATCCAAAATGCGATCAAATACTGTTATTCGGATTATTTTGTAAACGTTCTGCGATGTAGAATATTGGATTCATCCGCAAATGATTTTAATTATGCATGCCGTGTAAAGAGATGTACAGCATCAATATGAATAGACGAAGCCATCAACACATTTAACTTATGAGCTTAATCGAATTATTTAGTCTCTCTGCGAGGAAAGGAAAGTAGATTTTAGAGCATCTTAATAAATTAATTAATTAATTTTGGCTACATTTGGTTCATGTAAGTTCTAACCAGGCCTGGTAATCCTGAGTTTGTATATTAATTATACGAGACACTCTTCCAGGCGTTAGGTAAACCCACACTGTCTTCATGCTATGCAAGCAATGAACGCTTCCTCTCGCGCTTGACAAACGAGATACCAGAACGACTTTCTTAGATTTATACCAAATATATTTCATATCGAAGTGCACCGACTTGACTTCAACAAAGATTAACCGCAGGAATACTCTGTTTGCACTGTTTCATTCCTGCTTAACATTTGCTCGTTATTTGCAGGATTTCATTTTAAAGCAAAATTTTTGATCCCTTTGACTCACGTTCCCGAGCTTCCACACAAAACGCAGCCTCAGTCATCAATTAATAACTATTTCGGCTAAATAATGAAATCGCCATTTAAAAGCTACAGCGTTTTTACTTAATATAGTTGAACACCAATTAGGATAAGAAGCAATAACACAAAAGAAATGGGGCAAAACTGAAAGAGTTTATTTTTTCATTATTATTACCGCTTGGGTACGAAACCAGTCCATATATCCGGACATAAAATGTTCCAAACCCCACAATGGAAAAAATTCTTTCAGAGTTTATGAATCTTGTTTAAACTGTTCAACGAATCCTTGAGATCTAATTTCTCGTGTAGTAGGCAAAAAGTGTCCCTGGAGCTGTAGCAAACATCAGATTTCGTCCTCAATGAGTAGCGCGTCTAAGGGATGATATTCTATTTGTATCGTGTAATATACGCGCCTTGATACGTGCTTTAGAATCAATTAAAACTGTTGTTATGCGCAACGCGGCTTTCGGCGCGCGGTTTAAATGCCAGTAAATTTGATTTATGTTTCGGTGTAATTTAGCGTTTTTGAATATTGAGAGATGATTCATGTTGAAGGGTGGGCTGCGTTTCTGTGTTTTATCTGCGGTAATCCCGGGCTGGGTGGAAATATAATCTTAAATTTGGTCACAAATCGAAAATATTGGTTAAGGAAAATGGACGGTCACGTAAGAGCGATAGCAGACGGTGGAGATCAGAGATGAGTGGAGGTGAGAAGGAGAAGATTCGGTAAACATTCGGTGAAATGATGGGATTTTTATTTTAATATAATGGATATGAAACTCAAGTTTTGTCTAAGTTTTCAATTTTCCTCTAACATATCTATAGAGATTAGATAGTGTGTTGTGAGGAGAAAGGAGGTCGTGAAGGGCTGTTATTTTACAATAAAATCGGCAACAATGCTTGGATCTCGTGCTAAACCCCTGAAAGCATGTCACATTTTGTCACATTTGTGTGTAAATGTGCAAAAATAGTAGTTTGAGGAAATTTGCGAACGATAACGTTTTTACAGCTCGGCAGGATTTTTGGAGTGAAAGGGTTGTTCGGGCCGTGTTCCATATCTTAGGTGAGGAAAAGATGTGTACACCCAAAAGAACACGGCAGAGCATCAAAATTCGTGGCGGAGGTCGATACGAAACAAGTCGGTTAGTGTAGAAGCGAAGCGCTAGGGGGCGCCCTGCAAGATACGGCGGTTCCAACGGAAGCGTCGCGACGCCAGCTAGTATCGCGAGATCTGTCGCCCCTTGCAGATCATTTACGACACTCCATCCACAATTTACCTGTTACGAACACGCGGATATTTTCATTTTTAAATAACTCACTCCAAGTGGAACAACTTTCCGTGACAACACCCCCGTCCGGGGCATTCTCCCGCCTCTCAGCGGACGCAACAATGTGCCCTCTTTTATTTTGCAAATTCGTGGATAATTTTCGAAATCAAACACTGTGAATCCAATAAAGCAGGCGTGGCCTAATTTTAACTGCAACAGTGTTGTCGTTCGAATGCAACTTGGATTTTAGTGGCAGTGAATGGAAATGTGAGTTTTCAGCGAGATACTGGACATTTTGCCGAAATGGGAGACATTATGGTGCCATACCTTCTGGCGGTTGCTATGGTCTTTTCCAACACAGGTAAAAGGGCGATAGCTGAGTCTTTAGAACATGCATGCTTTAATTAAGACTCCGGAGTCTCCTGTTTATTGTCTTTTAGGAATTAAGTTTTATAGGCCGTTGGGTATGTTTCAGTCTCTCAACTTCCCTACTAAAAACAAGCAAACATCTCACCGTTCCCAAATTATTTCATCAAATTGAGCAATTCAACAAATCATCCCGGAATCGCAAACACTTTTACCGCCCTACCTAAAAAGAAATCCAAAGTTATTTGTGAAAAAATATTTGGTACAAATGACAACACTTTTTAGGTAGCGTTAATTGGTAGTTTTGGTCCCCTTATCACTTATGGGGGATTTGACTGAGGGTGAGACAAAACAAGCAGCTCGATTTTTCACTGGTGTTTAATAATAAATCATTAATTATTGTAATGTGGGCGTTAGAGATTAGTTAGCGGAATGCTCACCAGGGAGGAATTCCTCACGTCTGTCGCGGGAAAACTAATATCTATCAATTTATTACATAAACTGGAACGGGTTTCATTTTGTTGGAAAATGCGAAAACGTTAAACAATTACAGGGCTGTTATCGTCGTTACAAACCGTTCCAAGGGTCTACTGTTCGAACAGGAAGTCTGTGCGGACATAATAAGATGAAAAAGGTAATTATCTTCATTGAATTAGCAAAGCCAAACTCTCTAACATGCCACATCCATAAGCTCAAGTGATTTTGACGTAATGTGAGCTTAATTTTACCCTGAAAACTTTACCCTTGTACATGCGGTAGGCCTCTAAAATTCAGAACTAATTTAACTCATTCATAATTACCAAGAAAATGTACGATAATGAAAATATATGGCATATTTTCCACAATACCTTAACGACGTAAATAATGTCAACAATATTTAAATTACGACTTGAACATTTTCAGAATTCCGTCAGTTTTCATTAGATCATCGATTAGCGCCTCTCTGGACATAAACCGCAAAAATACTAAATCCATCATAAACTGATCCTTTATACCGAAGAAAATTGGATCAGTAAAAATGTTAGTAGCCGCGGGTTACCAAAAAGGTCTAACGACGGACCCATTTTGACTCTTTGTAGGTGTATGCAAAAACCCTACCCTTTTTATCTATACGATTCTTTTATATTGAAAATTTAATTTTCATAACGCACCCACGGTTTTCACTCCTTGTTTCTCCCCGTTCCTTATATTTATTTTACCGGGCAAATAATGAAGGATTTATTAATTTATTCAAATCTGTGTGCTCCCACACTGCTCTTTTATATTAAAAAGTTAAATACAGCTGATTCAGATGTGATTGATTGTTTTTTTGCGGGGAGCCTTCGACATTACAAATACCTGGAGACACTGATTCATTGCCAGTTATTTACCTCAAAAACACTATTTTCAATTTCTTGCACATCTGTGAAATAATTATTCGCTAATATTGACAACCTGCCTCGGGACACAACATGTTTCCAACGTTTTCTTCAGGCAACGACTGTTATGAATTTTTAAAGCTAATATTTGATTTGAAAATATTTGTTATTATGTGCGTTCAAAACATGAAATAATATTTTAAATTAAGCGTCAGTTTTACTTTTCTGTCACTTGTTTCTCAATTTAAAATTTGGCTAATACTCTTCGTTCTAAATCTTTGCGGGTAACAAAAGGCTGAATAGTTGCCCAGTTAATAAACCACCATACTCGCATAATGGAGCGGGTTTAGGGCTATCAACCTCAATTTATTAAAAATGTTGGATAAAAGTTCTTTGACTATTATCAACTTTATTAATCTTGTCACCTAAACATATTCTTGCATTGCATGCCAGGCTTATGTCTGCTTTATGCGTTTTTGTCGCACTAAGTAATTAGTAAATGTCTCTGTCGCGTTGCATCACGCAATTGTTTGACAAATTTGACCGAATTTTGACTAGTTTCAGTCAATAGTTTGGTGCAAGAAAATGAAACATTAATCGGCCGAATGCTTAAATCGCTTTTGATTTGAAGACCAGTCTAGCTAATTAATGTTTGAGTGCTTGAAAAGTTTTGAATTAATTATACAATCCATACATCGCAGAATCGTAAAAATTTAACAAGACCAATGCATTGTTGAGTGCGTTAAAAATGCAGACCTCCAGTCAATCCTTCGCATCGTGGTTTTATTAATTTTTAACAATGTAAAAGCATTTTCCGGTTCTCTAATACATTTTGCTAAAATCACAATCTGCAATGCCGCAAAACTACTTAAGAAATTTGAGCCGCAAAAATATTTAGTTTAAAGTTTAATAGAGTTTTCGTTTTGTCTCAAGGAAAGTATATTATGAGTGTAACTTCTATCCTCTTATGGCCCTCTTATTTATTCATCCAAAAATCAATAAAATCGTTTTTATGGGCTCAGACCTCGCATTGATTTTTACGGAGATAATGCCTGAGAGTGAATGTACACTTAAATAAATGCGAAAGTCGAGTTATACAAAGATATAAAAGCGCGAAAGTGGGCGACCGAATTAACCTAATCCTAGAACGTTGGTTATTTTTAAATTTTCACCCTTTAGCGCAAGAATTGAAAATTTGGATAACACGGTTATCACAACGCACATTCACTTTCAGATTATGGCAGGCTTAAAATAATGTTTTCATCAAAGAAGAAACGTGAAATGTGTGCAAATGTTGCATTAGAAGAACCAGTCACTCCCGGCTGATGATATCTCCACTTACCGCCTAAATTAACCCCAAAAGGGCGAAACCAAAACACACTTTCAGTGTCACTCGTCTGCGGGATGATTTTAACGATTACTAACAAACACCAAAAATCGGGCGAAACATTTCTTAGCTTTCTCTCTTTGTGCCAACTTACATTATTTATATGTTTATAGTAACTTCAGTTCGTATTACTATACATTTTCCCACATAAATCAAAGTTTGCCAATAATTGCATTGCTTTTATCGTCGTAAGTCAACAACTTCCAATTTATGACTCTCGAAAATAATAAAAAACAGGAAAATATTATCGAATACACATAATATTATTTGTCGGCAGTTTTACCAAATTTCAATATTTAGCCAATATATATTATGTTGGATTTTGCCCCAAACATAAATTATTAACAGTAACAATAGTCTTTTGTTAGAGAATATGGACATAAACTATAATTTGTCCACAATAATAAATTTATAAACGAGTATTTGACGTTGTATTCTCGGCTCATCGAAGAACGAGGCACGTAATCACTATCCTGCGACTGTTTGTGGACCAAAGGATTAATTTTAATGCCCCAATTTTATTATTACAACTGCAGAGATTATTATGAATTACAAAATAAATTGTATTTTATTCAAATGTAGCATTAATATTTTTTAAAACTGCGTAAATCACACGCCCTTCTGCCTGGATTTGACTAAATCCGACTGGTTTTTGTAATTAATTAACTGACGTGTGAGCTGCTAAATATAGGACTTTTTCAATAATTGACACAAAAATTCATATACTGGCCCGTAATTTAATAATTATTGCCGGGGTAAATTGTGACGCGACAGTGACGATAATGGACAAGCACAAGTCTGGAAAACGCAAGTTCAGTTTGTGTGCTATTTTGCAAATAGTATTTTAAATTAAATTGAAATGCCCAAGGTGTTTGCACAGTTTTCAATAACATTTTTCCTGATGTAAATAATTGTAATTTTAGTGATGCACTGATATGACGTATCGATTGTCTATTTTTCAACGTAACGAGTTAGACGAGGAGTAGGGAATTATTAAAATCAAAGTTTTAATATCAGGTGAATTTTATATTTGTGTTACTTATTCATGAAATGAATGGATAGCTATAACTCACTCCAATCGATAGGAATTCAATTATGGAACATTCTCAATCAGTATTGATATAATTTCCCTACCATGAACATATCACTGAACTTTCGGTTTCAGTAATTAACTTTTACATTGTGGTTATGGCGTTTTAAGGGGAGCAAGATACAATCTCGTTTCGTCCGTTTGTGTTTATCTTCCCTTTCTGAAATTTTTGAAAAATACGCGAAATTATCCGGGTAAAGTAAAATGTTTGTCAACATAATCGGCGCCTAAAACTAAAAATAAAGTACCCCAGTAATTTTCTTTATTATTTCAAGTTTAACGCTTCAAGGGGCCACGCTATCGGCAATTAGTTGATTCACTATTTCAGACAGATAATTACGTGGTCCTTTATAAAATAGTCGGGAGCGACGGTGGAGGAAAACCAATACCGACCTTATCATAAATTTAACATTAGTGTAATTTCGTTCTCATCTCAATGGCAATGTGAAACGTGCAAGATAAAATGAGACACGCAACCTTCTATTTATCCACCGCTAATTAAAAATTTACCGGGTGCACGTTTCTGTTTCACCGTTCTATCAAGGATTCACAAGGACCAAAATTTGACCAAATGGCCGCATTATTGATGGACGGAATCAAGCATATTGACTTATTAATTTTACAATATGTTCTGTACGACCATGCATTGTTAACAATGGCTAGAATAATTTAATAGCATATCGCTAACTATAATTGTGTTGCTATTTCAGTCCCCAATCGATCCTCTATGGACTATTAGGCAAAGTTTTTTAAAATTGATTTCTTTTCGTTTCACAAAAATGGCAGCGCGGGATTAGATGGATAATAGATTCAATTTGGTAAAGTAATGCTTGGTGGGGTTTAAAAATAGCTCAAAAGATTGGGTCATTATGGTCAGTTGTAGTAGTATCGTGATTAGCCATTGTGTGATAAAAGTGGTGTTTCGCATTACTTTTGCTCGTTGGAGCTGGTAAGGCATGTTCCATATTACAAAGAGTTGTGCACAGTCTACGGTACAATTAATGAGTGAAGGGAGGTTTTACCCCATTTGTGGGATAATTTATCCTAATAAGGACAGTCGAGCAATTCGGGCCTGGGCATGTTTACATGCTTGAAATTTCTGTCTATTTTTAGTTTTTTATAGGAGGTTATCAAAATTTATAATTATGACATTATGGGAAACAAAACAGTCGTTAGGTTAGCTCGCATAAATAAAAGGAGTCGCTAACGTGACTTCCTGGTATTTAAAATTATAATTTTAATTCGTACAGGTCTACACGAAGCGACATTAAGAAATAAATTATAGATCCAATTAACACGATTTGTAAAATTGTTATGTTAAAATGTGAGTCGTTCTTGCGTGTTCCTGCAAAAATAGGTGCTCATAATTTTATGTTTTGAAGGAAATTTTAGTCATTTTTTTCACGCTTAATCACTTTGATTTATTTACCCCGCACACTAAAATATGCTTTGTCGAATTACACGCAATTAAAATTGGCTCAGATGTCCATGTTTCTCGCAACAACTAATAACTATCAAAGTTTTTTTGTATTTTGTTGAAATTATCCGATTCGAAAACTTGGAAACTCCACATTGTTTAAAAATGTGAGCTGAGTTACCCAACTAAACAAAATTAAGTTTTCAAATCGATAACAAGGTATTTTTAGTTGCTCATTAGCGAGTAAAATTAAATATAGTCGCGAGAACATTAACGATTGTTGAACTTTATAATTGTCACGTGAACTTAAACTTTGTACGTAAAGTGACACAAAATCTATTACCTACTATCAACTTAAAAATGATTTTGCTCGCAACGCTGAAAAATTGATAATCGATTTGGTATTTTAATTAAATTTTCTCTATCATTACATTTATTGGCAGGAATAATAATTTAGTCAGCTTATTTTTATAAAAGTCGAAAAAAATCATAAAAAATCATGCATAAAACTGAATTAATTGGGCCTTACTAAGCCGTAAATAACTTTATATACCTGACTGTCTAAAAGGGTTGCGGGATAAATGTGTTGAAAAAATAATTGCCGGTCTTAAAGCACAAACACGAATCAAAAAATTCAACCAGGCGGACACACAATAGATCCAATTCCTTTACTATTTTTAGATAATCAATTTACGTGCTAATATGCTAACATGGACTATCTACTCTTCATAAATTAATTAATTAGTAATTATTTTAATTGACGACTGAAACGTTTCGTGCCAAGCAGACCATTTATAACCATTTAACTGCTTTATAGATATACACCTTCAACAAATCGCCAATTCATTAAACTGATTGGTTCTCATTAATTTATCATTTCGGATTCTCGGACCCGACTCGCGTATTTTTTCACCGAAAATGGTGCGAAGTCCTGAAGCGGGCAATATGGATATCTCTCGATATCGACAAGCGATAAGTGAATGAGGTAATCGCAGAGGTAAACACAGGAATGGAAGGGTTAGTATCGACGTTTTCTGAGTAGTGTCGGACATTAGGAATGACTGGGAGCCGGAGGACGACTTTCTAATGGAGTATTTCCATCACAGGACTGGGAAAACATTGTTACACATCACCAAATAAACGCAGGCTTTTTGCTCCTTCCAGCGTCGTTTGAATACAACTCAGGAACATTAAATCTGTACAGGGGTTGCTCAAATAAATTCATCAATCATGGCGGGAGCCAATGACTTGCAGTTTGCGCCGTGTATTTGCATGCACGTAGTTTTAAATATTCATACAGAATCTTCTCGGATATTCCGGGGGAACGAATCGCAGCGCGAATCTGCGAAAAGAAACTTTGCAACGGCGGAAAAATCTCGAAAACAACTGTCTCCATCACACCGGTTTCAAATTGAAAATCTTTATCAGTTATTTTGTAAAATATAAGATCTCGATTTTAGAGAATTGAAATGTCAATATATCACCATAAAAACTCATTTTGCTCTATTCGGATATTCGGAATTTAACGAGAGACGAATGCAACATTTGTTTGTGGCATTAATTGCGTTGAATGACATTTGCGTTATTTATGGAAATGTTTGGATTTTAGTTTAATTGTAAATAACGATCTGTGCTCATTAACTTTCCCATGAAGTTGAAGTTGTTTATTTAAAACGTGCGGAAGGCGCACACACCGCTGAAAAATCTTCGGGTTCGAGTAAACCGCTAAAAAAGTCATGTAAATACGATAATAGCACGCGATCCTAAAAATACATTTCACGGCAATAATTATGACTAGCGCACTACATACATAAATTTCGAATTTATTTTCGTATTATATTATTTAATACCGTGCATATATCAGCGCCCTACGCAAGAAACCTATTTTTAGAGGACTCAATGAATTGAGTAAAAGCATTCTTTGAGATGACTAACGAACTTGAACAGGTGTACGTCAGCAAGCCGTCGCTGCTGCTTTCTTAGGTGGTCTTCTCAATTACTACACCCTAATTTTGTAGTTATCCAGCGTGACACGAAATTTTTAACTTCGTCAGGACTCACATGTGTTCCAGAACATTGTAAAGCGTCTGCCTTTCAAACAATAAATACGTTCAGGATTCAGCACATTTTTCTTAGTTTCCTAAATTTGCTCTCTCAAAAAAGATAAATGGTAGCTGCGTTACAACTTTATAAATTATCGAAGCAAAAACGACGCTGATTTTAAGGGGCATGATACAGTGTAAATATTCGAAAAGTATATTCAACAACCCTGGACACGCCCTTCGATTTACACCGAATCGTTCCTATGTAATACTATAAATATGTATGGTAATGGACCAAGGGATGTTTGTTTGGGAAAAGTGCAAGTCTCAATCAATACTCGAGCAGTTAATTGAAGGGTTGCAAGCCATCGGCGACACCTTGTCCTTGTTATATTTCCATGCTAATAAGGTTCCGAGTTTGGCGTGATTTTAATTAGAGGGTTAGTTTAAAGAATCGGAGGTTAGCCGGGGCGTTTGGGAAATAGGTTTTGCGGCATGATTTAAGGACGCTCCTAAAAAATACTACTAGCCATTCAGAGGGTTAATGTTACGACCTTTCTGGTGTCGTAAAATTGTGTGGAAAATATTGAACGAATAGTTGTGGTTTACGTGTCAATGGTTATTCCCAAAATTAATAACTCGGGTTATGCCAACAATGGCCCCCAAAGCAAAATGCGGCTCCCCACAAGTCACTATTTGCTAAGGTCATCAATACGGGCAGAGCTTAGCGGTTTAAGCTGTACATTGGCTCGGCTTCCAAGTATGCATAACCACAACTTTAAGATACCACAATTCTGGAATGTGTCTCTATAATATTTCCAGGAATTTCCATACTCGTACTACATGAAATATCTCGTTCTGCCCCTGATGCTTAAAGTTTTATTTCTGATTACTTGCGTTAGCGACACGTGAATAAACATCCTCGACCCTCATTTTAAATACATGCTCTTCTCACCCTCGCTTCCAAGGTGTGGGATGAAATTTAAAAAATTATGGAAATTGCTTGTTGCTCCATAATTAAGAAATAATTTATTAAGTGGGATAGACACTCCTGGCGGATTCTCTAGACATGCTCCCCCGAATGATGTCACTATAAGTTAGAACATTACCACTAAAGTTTTATGACTTACAGGGTTTTAGTGTTTAGCGTGCACACAATTGAAATTCCGCACAGTAGGAAGAGCTGCTCGTAATGCAACAACGAATACAAAACCAAAAAACGGACGGCTATTATACGTTTGGAGCTTTTTCCACTTGCTGATTGTAATATTATTCGAAACAACATTTTAATTAAGCCAAAGCGTCGACTATTTTTGAAAAACTTTGTTGTGATTCACGTAGTTTTAGGTCAGAACAGTGCGGTAAAGGTCCGGCCCGAATTCCTTACGTCCTGTTAGTTCTCCTAACGACATATAGATGTAATAAATGCGATTATGTGACACTGTCGGGTTCTAATAAGACCGGACTCTGCGACGGTTAGCTGTCCATATTAGCACACATAATTATGTAATTCATAAATACGTATAGCTGGCATCTGGGAATGAGTTTTGCTGAAATTTGTGCCTGAAAAGTTGTTGGTGCTTGCTCGATCTAATACATGAAACTTTGTGATTTCAATTATGTAAGTTTCGCTAGTTGCTTTGTTGGATAATGACTCGCTCTCCATTATGCCAAAAAACAAAGCAACTCGAAATGCAATAAGATTAGATATTTGGCTCGAAATAAAGCTTTGTCACGAATACCGCAAATTTCGTTTCAATATTTTCTTATTAGCAACAATCTAAATTTCCTTCGAGTATTCGCCGATATTACTTGGCACAAACTCACTTTTATTTAATCAGACAAGTCCCACTAGATTATAAAGATTTGTGGAAAAGTAACTACTTAAATGGCTACGGAAATTATAATCACAAAGAGTTTGAAATTTCTTGCCGGAATCTTTCAAATGATTTTAAAATTAGAAAGTTTACTTGTTTCTCGAAGTGAAAATGATTCGTGGGAATCAAATAGTTGTGAAAAATGTTTTGTCATTTTTCTAAAATCTTAAACGTTTCTCTTTTTTATAGCATCAGTTTAAACAAAGTAGCTGCTCGCAACAGCAAAGAGATTTAACAAACAAAAGACCGAGCTTTAGGTACGCTTTTTACAAACTTCCATACAAAGCAACATAATTTTTTCATAAAGGAATGTCAGAACTCTTAATAAAATCGATTTATAAATAGACATGGAAGGGTTGCGTAGCATCACTTTGATTTAGTAGATTTGGCTTTCTATTTTCTCTAATCTATATTCGATATTTCGCAACGAGCAACATGAAAAATTTCAAAATGTTATATTTTTCACAGACCATTTATTGGAAGTTCCATTTTGTTGGTCATTTTTCTTTCCGTACTCTCCGAGAATTTTATCGATTTCGCCGTAAGAAATACATCAAAATAAAGAGAGATCAAAATCACACACACTTCCGCCTCACGCGGGTTAAATTTCAACAAAAGTGGGAGTAGTGTTTAAATAAAACCCGCTTTGTAGGTGTTTACTTTAAAATCAGTAAAAGTGCGCGTTTACGTATCCGTATTAGCGATATTTCTTGTGTCAACGATATTAAAATTACAGCAGAAAGCGAGTTCGCGGTAAAAAATTCGGTAAATGTTGATAAATGCCATGTACATTTACAATATAACAATATTAATAGGTCATAAATTTATAGAATATGGTACATTTTTGAAATTTATTGCTGTTTTGTGCAACCGAACGTTGTTTTTACCGGGAATCAAAAGATTTATTAGGCATATTAACCGAATCACTGGCCAGAATAGAAACTTATCGCTTACAAAAATGTATTGACTCCTGAAGTATACACTTGAAATATTCCCCGAAATTGTTTTCATCCCATTTAAATTTATTAACGGGATTAAATTCGATTCGCTGTCTGATTGGTAAGCAAACTAACGACTGAAATAAAACGCCACCTCTCTAGGTCACTTAATCAACATGAAACTCGTTTAGAACGTAATCCATATGAAATATTAACACCATACTTCATCGATTTTTCATGAATAAATTTAACGAAGAAAGAAACCACAGCGAGACCAAATTAGGATGCAATCAGGTTCGTGTTAATTAAAACTCCTTAAGAAATACACACAACAATGAAAATGCTAATTCGGCCATAAAACTAAAACTAATCTTAGCACCAGCGGAATTTGCACATTGTCTAACCACAATCACATTACTATTAAAGCACTATTTATTCATTCCGAATCAATCTGCGCTTTTGTGCGATCGGACCATATTTAATAATGCAATTCCAACGATCATATTTGAATCACGAATGTTTGATACTTCAGTGATAATAATTTTCAAACTCAGTAAGCAAATTAATTTGAAATTACTATTTAAATTAGATCATCAATCCGTTCCATTTTCATTAAGTTTAATCCAAAAGTATAATCGCCTTCATAATTAATCAAAATTATTAAACACCATTCTAAATACTTAATCAATCACACCCCAAACGGAGGCCGATATCAACCAAGCATGATTTTTCCAAACACTGCGAGCAAAATTCAATTTTAAAATTCTATTATCCAACGCATTGTATTTAAAATAAAAATTCGATAAAATAGTAAATAATGGGGTAAAATCCCATTTGGTTCCAATAAGCATCATTGTTGAAAATTTTTAAATTAACAGCAACAGCAACGCTGATCGGGCAAATCACACATTTCTAACTTGCGTTTTAGTGTTTAGCGTGCAGACAATAATTGAAATTCCGTGCACTGGGAAGTGCACCTGACTCTTAGTTTTGTCTAAAGCGATTATTCAAATTCATTTGCCCAGACCGTAGGAGACACATATGTCTTTCAGACGGTGGTTTCGGAAGAAAGGAATGCGTCTCGGCGGCTTTACAATTCGATTTAGCTAATTTAGATAGAAGGTTTGAGTAATTTCTTCTCTGTATTGATTCCGATTTTTTGCCAATTTGAGTGATCAAGAGGCCGCTACGGTGACAAAAAGCCAAACCCGTGTTTTATGTGTCGAATTCATCATCATTCAAAAGGCCGTGTTCGATGTTTCATACAATCCTCGTATGCAAATTCGGCGGCCTGGTGAATAGTAACATTTTTTCCATGCAGTGTTCAAACAAAATTCCGCTACACTTACAAACAGCTAATTTTTGTCTTGTATTTTTCACTCGTCACTTATAATATTCCTGTCGGTGCGGTGGCGGGATTTATGGGGGGTATACTTTACATGGATTCGAACATCTGAAACCCCCTCTGGAAGCATTGTTTTCCCGGCATTTACACTACCCTGAAAGGTCGGCCAATTATCCCTCCATGTTCGTTTAGCGTTTCCTCATCAATTCTTTCATTTGGAAATCGTCCCGGATGCCTCGATACAGACTTAAATGAATTGTACCATTCATCACATTTTCGTGTCGCTCATTTATATATTTCCAAAATGAATTTGTTGGTGTCGTTTTGCAGTTAGGGGTGATACATGGACACTCTCCGCCGGATGAAGGGTGCCATTTAGAAAAAATAGTTTTTTTTTCCGAACCATCAATCATTCGCATTGAGATAAATTAAATTAATTGCGATCATGACCAACTGCCCAATAATCGAGCGCATTATTTTTACTACATGGAAATTGTCGAAACTAATCGAAAATAAAAACACACGTAATTTTGTGTGCCCTTTGGTTAGTTGGAGCGCGTTGGTGATAACAAGTTATAGATGGGCCTTGCTTAAAGTTAATCTGTTTTGTTGAAGCTGTAGTGCGGAAGGAGCATAAAACAAAATTGATTATAAGCTTACGCATACCTCGCAATATTTTACACGGTTTGGTGTTTCGGCTCACTAATTGCTTAAATATAATTAATTATCAGACGGAATTAAATGCGTATTATTTCTTAAATTTAAATGTGAAGCCATTTACTTTCCCTTAAATACACTTTCCTTGGTTTAATCGCTCTTCTTAAATTTTGCCTGTTTTATTGAAGATATATATTTTATTTGCATTTAAATAAGAAAAGTTGAGATTACATTAAATGCTTAAATTTCGCACAATTACCAATGCTTCAAGGTGCGAGAAGCGGAGTTTAACGAAAAACGTCTTGTGTTCCTGTACGATTCTATTAGTTAAAAATTTATGCTTAATGCAAGTTTGAGTCCTTGAATTAAATGTGCGCCTGGAGGGGTACGGAAATTCAAATTACACAAGACAAATAATTACGGAAGAAACACGAAACAAGAAAGTGATGTATGTGGTGGAAGCTGGAAGGGTAAGTAATATTGTTAGTTGGAGCGAAACTTTAAAACAAGATAAACTTGAAATTAGTCATATGGTAGGTGCTATACGACTTCATTTGGATGGAGTGTCAGTAATAAATGTCTGAAATAATTTAGAGGAATGACGACTGCGAATAAGAGTACAGAGCTTCAATATATTTGGATCGATATATAAAACGGCGGCATTTTCCCAATACTAAAGAGATATCTATTGTCGACATTTGCTCTTATTGCATTTCCACCATAAAAAATATTCATAACTTGATTTCCTTAACATCAATTTTAAAATTCATGAATCATGAATTTTATGTAAATGACTAGGTATATTGTACCGCGAGGATTGGGGATCTTCTTATGCCTTATCGACATCAGAAGATGCGTTGCGTTTTCTTATCATCAGCTTCAATGGACAAATCAATATATCAAGCTCGAACATGAAAATTTTTGTCACGTATTGATAAAGTTACATTATTCTCGTTCCTTACCCGAGTATTTTATTATTTTTAGGGATCAATTTTCCTTTGTTCTCGGATATTTGCTTTTCTGCATTTACTGTCTGTCACCGAACAACAATCTCGGCTTTACCACCACTACTGACCTTAAACTCCCGACAATTTAAAACCCCTTCATGTTCCTCCCTGCGATAGCGTCGGCGCTTGATAAATATTTATAGTTAATTTTTTCAGAATAGTGCGATGGTAGAACTCAATTTCAATGAGATCAGTGCAGGCACAATTCACAATAAACATACCAAAAACACACTCCATATCCGAACATTAATATTAAAGACGTCAAGCAAACTTCCTGCATGGCAAAAATCTTAATATGATGTAGGAAAATAACCCGAAAATTCAAAGTAGCGGCACACGTACAATTAGCCTGGCGATTGCGTCTACTTTGGCTCAACTTTTCTACTTATCGTAGTTCATTGTTCGTGAACTCTCCTAAAACAAACGCCTGTCCGATATTTTGTGCGAATACAATAGCAGGATCTTATAAAACACCCCGTTTATTAAGCGCCTTCAAACAAAATTTCGAATGTTAAGTGGGGAAGAAATTTATAAATAATACTCCTTTTATAACATTAAAATTTCCTTACTTTGTAAATAAAATTATTTTTCTTTGGAAGAATTAGCTTTCTGAAATGGAAACAAAAGTCGAGCTCAAATATTAAAACAAATTTCGTTTCATACAAACTGTTATTTACTATTCAAGCCATTCTCTTTCGGAGACTTCAAAGCGGATCTTTAAAAACAGTCCTCAATTGAAAAAAATAAAGAATTAAGACCTTAAATCCTTATTACTTTCTCAATTAGCCAAAAGAGTCCTGGGCAAAAACACGCTGTGGACTAAATGAACTTTTTCATTGCTACAGTAAACAAAGTTCTCTTTTATTCGCAAAATAAAAAAGTATAAACAAACAAAGGGAATACAGTCATGCGATCCTAAAAACGTTTTCAAAATTCCCTTCATATTAATTTTTTTTATTTAATGAGTAAATATCCAGCTTCATTATTTTTTAAAGCTTTTGTGCCACGCGTTTTGAGGAGCGACGCTTTTGACGGACAAAGTAAATTCAAACTTTTTACGTCATTAAGTACAAACACTTAAAAATGTCTATTCGCTTGCCTTTTAATCGATTTTACCATTTCAATGCGTGGCGTGGCTATGGATATACTTACAAAAACCTAATTAAATTTTCATGTATAAATTAAATTATCGTCGGTAATTCGGCCGAGTGAATACAAATTTTAATATTATTCACCGCAAAAATATTTCTAAATTGCGTGGGGGGGACAAACAAATCTGAAATAATTCACAACCCAAACTAAACAAATTACGCAACCTGTTTGTATCTTAAGTTGTAACCAGGAGGCACGACCTGCCTGTTTACATTCTGTTAAACAACAGATGTTATTACCAGTGTTGTTACCAAATTGCGCAGTTTTATCCAAGTCACTCACACTGGCAATTTGGCATTTTTTAAATGCCAGCTCTGTTAGGTTCCGAATTCGAAATGTCACTTAAATTTAGGATAGAATGCTATAATCTAATAAACGATTCCCGACTTTATTTAAACTTTACGTTTATTTAACGGAACGGTAAATGGAGTAAAGCCAACTGATTGAACCCATTTCTCCAATTACAGCTTAATGTGTGAAACGGATTGGCGAGTTCAGCAAGAAATTCGCTTAAAAAAGCTAATAATGGGCGGATGATTTGTAAACTATTTCGTTTGACCCTTTGGACAAATTCGAGCCACAAAGTTTGGGACTTGCATTGATTATTACGATTGTGGTATTTGTTGGGTTCATAGCACAATTCCTAATTGAGTTTTCCAAAAGTATATTTAAGTTTGGCGGTGTAACAAAATTACGCTTCATGAATGTTAATGTCCTGCGAGGTGTATAAATTTTAATGAGTACTTATTAATCATTTTTTGACTTATTATGTTGTAAAGTAGGGAAAATGAAAATGAGGTTTGGGTTTTCAGCTTTGGAGGACAGTCAGGTGCAATAAATATTTGTCGTCAATATATATCAAAGGTTTGCTGTTTAAGAGCGAAATAGATTAAAATGTATGGAACGCTGAAAATACAACATAAATTCTGACAGTGCGGAATATTTATAGTTGGAAAATTGATTTAGAATAAAGCAGGATTTCCCTGCAATATCCTGAATGGGACTGCAACAATATTTAATCTGCGAGCGTATTTTTCTGTGACGTGATAATTGTGTCACTTGGGTGCGTCCTTGATAAATGAAGAAGTGTCGTTCGCGGACGCATTAATAGTAAAATATTCATAGTCAGGTACCAAGTAAAAACTCACTTTACCTTGTAGGAAATTTGCATAAATCCGCGATTATTTGCAAAAATGTTCATTATCTCCGTAAGACTCTTAAATGTGCTCAAGTGGTTACATTCAACCAGATTACCGGAGCTCACCATGAATATGCAGATTCTTCATACAACGCCTCCAACTGTATCGGGTCGAACTTTTCGAAGCTCTCGTCGTTTTTATTTGCAACTTGCACAACGTGCAACTAACGCGAAACTCGTGTCTGAATTAACTTAAATTAATTTGCTTTAATTAATGAACTTAAAAACATAATCACGACCACTTGATAAATTCGCAATTTTTTTGTGATTTGAAAAGTGATTTTTACACACTTGGCTGTGTTCGGCGGCAATCCTCCGAAGTGTTGTTTTGTCACGATCCGCTATTACCATATTTGCTTTTGTACCTAATAATCAAAAACTAATTACTTTCCCAGTTTTACATTACCTACTTCCACCATAATGTCAATATTGCAGCACAGTTTTATTTTAACATTGAATTTGAAATTTAATCTGTTTCAAAAAGCAATTTCCTACTAAAGTTGTAGCACTGTTATTGAACTGAACCACCGATACAACGCAAAACGCCTTGAATCCAAGAACACTTGCTCAAGCCTTTTTATTATTCGCAAACAATACGCGATTTAGTCAGTCTCAGTACGTCGACGACTGCACTGGAATCTGAAGAAAATTAAATTGCAACACTTGAGACTCTTATAAATGAAATTTGCAGCTCTCTTGCTCTTTTGCAATCATAGATTTGCAAAGCATAACCGAACCAGGTTAATGCCCATACTGCTGAAGCTTCCACAAACCCTTTCAAAATTTGACGTGATTCTTTTCAGATAATCAACTCGACTTGGGATAACAAAGAGGATGCCAGGAAAAATAATAAATACAGAAAATGAGAGCACGTTTAAAAATCCGATTCAGAGCAGTTTTTGGGGAAATCAGCATTCCAGTTTTGCGTTTGTTCCATTCCAGCTAGCAGCTGCATTGCATTCTTTTTGCCTTTTTCGAGCCGACACAACTTTACGACCATCAACTATGTTTAAATAATGCAGATATTAGATACAGTATTGAACATCTAGGGCAGTTTGGATAACTACTGGAAGTAGGGGACGTATGTAATTTAACTTTTCTCTTGATGCGCATATGTTGTAATATCGATTCAACAAACATAGATATTGCAAAGAACGTTTTGTTCTGTTTTGTTCAATCCTTATTTTGCGACTTTTCATAACAGTCAACTGCAGGTTTTAATTTTGCGAGAATATCCAACACACGCCTCAACGTATCTACAAGTTTCCTCTTTATTTGTCGCTGGTTATTGTTGACTGGCCGTAAACACGCGTCCAGGGAATATTTTCAAATTCCTCACAAAAGTGTTAGTGGGGACCGCAGCTCTTAATTTTGCCGAATCTTGAATTGATGGAGTCTGAATCTACTTGTAAATTCGGGCTTGATAGGAATGTCATTAAGTCTGGAGTAAAAAGGTTTTCGCGGTTTGTTCTTATTGAGACAGTGGTTTGAATTGCAAGGATTGATGAATATTATACAGCGGGTGGGTTAATCTGAGCTATAAAATTTGCGGATGTAGAGCAATTAATTACGAGGAGCTACTCAGCTTATCGTCGAAGACTCTGCGGATGTTTTTTTTAATCCGAGCAGAACGTGGGTGCTTATGGATGATTAAATGATAATCCTGTCATTGCATTAATTAATTTTGCATTACGGATTTGGTAAAAAGTGTGAGTGTTGGCAGGTCGTGAATAAATAAATTTATAGGCGTTTGATCACGATTGCGCCAATTTATTTAAAATAATTGTGATTTCGACACGAAGCCAGGTTAAATAATAGTTATATAAAATAGCGTGACAGGAAGTTTTGAAGGAATTCCATGCCAATGGCTTTAACATTACGAAGTTTAAAGGTTAAAAGAATTGCGTCCAGGGTTCTCGGTCTGAGTTCAATCACAATCAAGCTCTCGAAATGTGCGGAAGACGAATTTTATTAGTTAATTTAGTGAAAGTCCGGGAATAAATGGGAGTTTTAGTTTTTGTTTTGTTTTCAACATCTCGGATTTGAATTGGAATACCGTTTTGCTCAACGAAATCGAATGTTTTGTTCTGAATTAATTCTTTTTTGATTGGATGATTTTACCGGACTGGAAGAAGTGTGTGCGATCCGAATTAATATTCTGTTAAAATGTGTCGATAGCGCAAATGTAAATTAGAATTAGAGGCTCCACTAAAAGAGGATAAAATACGGACATTCAGGCATGAAACAATGCTTGTGTTTGTAAATTAAACCGTTAACGGGTGTAATTGTATCCAATCCACACGAAAAGTGCCCATATTCGACCTATAAAAAAGCCAAATTGTCACATCTGCAGGGAGAATTTTATTTATTTCACGGTTAGTTTTATTTTCAATCATATTTTACTTCGATTCGGATTTTCGTATATTTATTTCGTGTCTGACGCAGCTTTGCTCCGATCTGTTAGTTTTTAAAATTATAGGCTGCATTTATCCATATTTACCGACCGTTTACTCAAATTAATTGCTTGCTTAGGCATGGCAGGAAAATATATACACCTACACAAGTTTTTAATGAGAGGATCTCTCCTCTCTTTCGTATACCTATATTTTAGGCCAATATATCTGGCACGAACTCGCTCGGTTTTTGTTTAATTTGCGTCCATCCGCTTAAAATAACACTCGTCTAGTTCTGAAGGAATATGTTGACCAATCGTCGATATTCGACAATCTGACGTTCCATTTAGTACATTTTATCAAATAAAACGCAGTTATCTATCAGTTGTCATAAAGAAATCACGGAAATGGCACTCATATTGTCCTGTAAAAATTGGGACGATTCGGGACGTGTTTTAAGCCATCATCCCCCGATTTGTGTCATAAATCACTTCTGTAAGGAAAGTTCTTGATAAATTGAGCGCCATAAATATGTTCATTAGTGGAAATATCGAAGATGTGCTTCAGTCACCGAGAGGATCTCTATCCGCTGCCGAAATCGTCATTTTAATTAGCCGTTTAGTGTTTTTGAGCGAATCATCCGATTTATTGAATAATTTGAATTTGGTAAATAATGCTATCGTTTCGTTTGACATGGCTGTCAAGAGCACGTAAACAGAAAATGGATTTCTGTGTGCACGGAAACAATTTCGTTTGAACAAAGTGGCCACTCTGACAAATCATGGATTTATGAATTTATTATGTGTCATGTGTAATTGTGGCTCGTATGCATTTTGAGCTGAGGAAATACATGTAAAGTTGGTAGTTTTAAAGAATGATAAATGCGGTAATTATGCATATCAGAAACATCTGTTTTCTACGTTTAGAGCGCTGAAACCGATGTTGAAATGTCCAACCAGGGACCAGAATGGCACTTCGCGCCATTGTAATTCTACTTAATTCTAACCGTAACGTCATGATTATAGAACACCTGGGAACTACTTTAGATCAATTAGTTTCAGTTTTTACTCAAATTTAACGATATGTGCGGAAATTTAAAAGGGTCTTAGGAGACTCTAGACTGGGCCTCCTTGGGGGTATCATAATCAAATATACCTAAGTGCACCCGATTCACTCTTTCTTCGCTCACTTTGCTATTCATCAATAGGACGCCGCTTTTTTACATTAATAGACGAAACATGAGCCGAGTGAAATTTCTTCGTGCGTGGAAACCTTTACACGTCTTTCTCAAATGCACTTTGTCAGTGACAGTTGCGAAACGTTTCTGCTGTCTTTTCAGTTTAAGCTGCCGGCAGATAGGGCGAGATCAGAAATTCTTATTTGTTTTTCAACAATAGATCTAATTACACCAGGCAGAAGTGTTAAGATGCGCGGGAGTGAACCTGGCAATTTCCATACATTCCTCACATAGCGCTTATTTCGGCAAGACCAGCCATCGTAACTAGATTATTATTGTAATTATGAGCATACACGGTAGATACGTGACGTAATGGGAAAACTCAATTTTCATGCACTGCCGCAAAGAACAATTCTTGAAATCAACAGTTCCCATACTACAGGTATAAACCTTGTCTTGTTTAAGACTGGAATCCTCCTATTCATCCATACCGAACAACGTATTCAGTATTCCGGAGAGTTAGTTGAACGAGATTGGTTGCTGTAATCTTAAGTGGTTGCGGATGCATTCATCCCATATCACCTTATTAGATTTTACAGCTAATATTATAGAAACAATCCCAATATTCGCATTCAATGCACAATAATTACAACCCAAACACTTCAACCGAAAAACCTCCTCATTGTGCACAACCTGAATTTTAATTACACTCTAGCTTGACCCAGCAGATATGTTGACGTGGTTTGGTCACAGATGCATGTACGATGAATTTAATGGATCAGATATGGTGGTTATAGCTTATTACCAACTGTGCTGGCCTAAAATAGCACATCTCCGATCTGAGCTAAACGCCCGAGAAATTGAAATTTCCCTCTCACTGATTGTACAAATAACAAGCGATTTATTAATTCACTATCGATACAAAAATAGCAGAAACTTGCTTTTGCCAAGCGTTTGCCGTTTGTTTAATTTACTTAAGGACACGGAAATAATATGGATGTTGAGATAACAAAGTTTCTTAAATGGACACGTCCTCAATAAATTAACATTCAGAACTCTTACCCTCTTTCATTTGATACACAAAGACTCACTTTAGGTTACGCCTAACATCAATCAATCAGACTGATGAATAAAATAAAGATGTATGAAACTATTAATCAAGAGCTCACAACTTCACCATCGCTACTACTAATGCGATATGACTCCACAAAATGGAAACTGATTTAACCGTTTCATCTAAAACATCAACAGGAATACAAAAAACTAAAAAACAATAAAATTAAAATTTCGAGTTTTAAGAAAGGCCTTTAAAAATTGCGTGATAGGAAAATTTGCTAAAATCCGGTGTCTAGTGATGCTTGTGTTGCCAGAGAAGCGCGAACATATCTCTTCCATGTAAAATATTCAATGTAAAACTTTTCTAAATGAAACTCTTATTAGCCAGAATTGTAGGGAGCAATGCGTATTTTCATGTTCCATTCCGCTGAGGCAATATTGCTTTCAACTCGGTTATGTAATATGTAAAATATAATAAATGTAAAGAGATAAAATGTACGTTTGAAAGATGCGTCGGTTTGTAATTTGAAATAATCCCAATTTGCGAATATAGTAGCATGGGATTTGCCATGATTTCATGTCAGATGGCAATAATGTGTTTGTTCTTGTCAACTGTTTGTTCTATCAATTTATTACCCGGTGCGTGTCCTCTCTGCAAAATAGTTTAACGTGCTGCAAAATTTAGTACGATTATGAAAGTGGTTCGGCTGTCCTGAAATTTGATTTTCCTAATTTAAATGGAACGGCGGATATTATTTAACAGAATTGTATCGTTTTATTGGAGTGCAGGCTTTCAGATTTAGTGTGGTATTAGAGAATGTCGGTGTGTAGGGTCATGAAGAAAATTGATTGCGCTTGAGAGAACGTATAGAATTCGACTGTCTTATAAATAAAGCCGACATAACCACTTGCCAATCTTAAAATTCTTTAATTTACGTTATAGTTTGTATTATTCAGCTCCGAAATACCGCATGGGGAGCATTACGAGCGAAATTTACTGTATGACAGATTTTTCATCCGTTTAGAGTTTGTTGGAAATGTTTTCTTTGTTATTTATTTCTCAATAGAAATAAATCTATGAACCGGATGATAAATTTTCCTTGAAGGAAAGCGCAATACGAGGAATGGTTTTAGATTAATAATTTAAACTTTCCAGACTTGATAATTTAGCTTCAGTGGATAATTTTCAAAAGTAATATCATTCTTACGGAACTCGAACCGAGATTTTTTGCTCCGCGAACGCTCCATTGCTTGGAACTCAAGTGCAAATTTACTTTGGTAATAGTACATGTAATAATTAATTTAATTAAGACGATCTTATCGATTATCAACAACAAATAGAGCGGCATAGACGGATGTATCCGAGACGAATCAATACTTGGCGGTGGGAGCACAAAATAGTTTTTAATGAGTAATTAAGCTTAGCTGATCCCTTGTGCATATTAGCTACAATCTCATCCGTGCTTGAAGTTGATTAGAAAAAAATTGCCAAAACCAATTTCACGTTAGAGAGGTTGTTTTCCCTTTATTTAAGGAACGCTAAAGGGAGCTCACCGCGGGTAACACAATCTGAGAAAATTATTTTGCTATTTGGACTCATGTAATAACGTATTGTTTCAGTCACGTTTATAACCATGTTTTATACGCCCTTGGTAAAATGATACAAATATAAGAAGGAATACAATCCTTCGCCGCGTTTTTATGTGTATTTTGTGTAATTTGAATTTACTACCTAGCCTCACCGAGACTCTATAAAAACTCACAATAAGAGGACAGTTTACCCCGAATGTAGCACAATTGATTGAATTTCAATACCGCTAACCCCATAATTGACCCCTTTTATATTTCACAGGCAAAAATACCTTGCTGATAATTTAAAGAAATTTTAATAGGGGCGGCGAGCTTTTTCATCATTTTCCATTCACATATCAAACTTGTGCAATTTTGATGTTTTAAATTAAACACCACCATTGGGAACCTTTCAAATTTCAGAGTAAAAGGGATCGTTAAATTGCAAAAGTTGAAACCATTTTTCGTTGCAACTAATTTCAGAATATCATTACTTTCTTTTTGTTGGTGCTTTAATCAACACTGGAATGTGTGAAAACATTTTATAGGCTAATAAATTCAGCGACATAATCACTTATAAATCAAAAAGAGGAAATTGATTTAGACCAAAGCCAAATGTGTTTCCTTTTCCGAAAGATATAAATGCATAGTTGATGACTGCTGACGTTTCAATAAATACTCTTTTATTGATTCTGAAGCGTCAAAAAATTTTGTTGGCTGCGAGCAACTTGCTAATTTGATTTTTAACAAGGATGAACAGTTTGGAGGGTGCTAATGAATCAATTTACACGTGCCATTAATAAAAAAGGAAGAATTTCAAGTGCTTTTATTAAAAGGCGACTTTGTTGGGCTGATTTGATTCGGGATTATATCAATGGGGGTCATATTTTCGGAGATATTAACCCAATTGTGACCTTTCACAACACAATTTGCAAACTTTCTCGGTTTGCTTTTAGGCAATCCAAACTTTTGTTGTGGGTGGGTTGCGGATGAATCAATACCAATTTGTAATATATACAAGTCGAATTTAATGTACTTGTACCTGTGTGAGGTTTAAACGCGGCCGAAAATTTTCGGGCTAAGCCAGTTAACAAGCTAAATCGTGAAGGGATCTAAAGCTCTTGGCTTTTAAAAGTTCCAAGAATCTGCGAAAGAAGCTGTGAAGTTGTGAGGGGCTGTAGGTGAATTTTGGGTGGTTATGTTAGTTACATTAGTAATGTTAAAGTAGTTAAGCTCGTGTTGAACGATGCTTTATACGTAAGCCGATCTTGAAACAGTTAATCGCGCAGAAAGAGTTTTGTACTGGAAGGACCACAATCTAGCTTTCTTCGTCGAGAGTAGAACTGATCGATATTGCTGTCACCCTTCGGAGACTGAAAGACGGCCGAAAATCGCTGGCTGGCTAATACCAGCATGTAACGACGCTAACGATGATACATAAATCCAAGATCAAGAATTATTTTCAATCGCTTACAACTCTCGCTCAGCCATTTTTCACCAAACATTTAAAAACACTTCTCGAGTTTTTGCTTAAATTTACACTTCTCTTCTTCCACGCTTCGCCAAATAGTTTGCGAGTCGGGTGGCCATTTGACACAGTTTTTGTGCCCGATCAAGGTATTCAATTGGATCGAGTTAATTGATAATTTAAGGCCCACGCAAAATGCAGTGTTGAGAATGTGGAGAGAGGTGTTTTTGAAGTAGGAGAAACGTTGAAATAATAAGTAGGCTATATTGCAGAATTCGGTAAATATTTAAATGCAAGTTTTGGTGTAGCGCAAAAATTGATAAAGGGAAGGTTGGCAGTCTGGAGAGCAATTTATAGGATCCTCAAGAGGGTTGGAAGTAAATTCACATAGAAAAAGCATTTTTCACGTAGTTTTGGCATGTTTCTGATTAACCCAATCAAGCGAAGTAAATGAGACAAATGATGGCTGTCATACAACAAAGATTTTCGTGGATTTATTGGATGCAACTGCCTTGTTCGCTCAGTGGATTTAATAAAATAACGAGAAAATGTTCCGGATATACGACGTACACAAATCAATGTCAATATACCAAATTACGAAAATTGCCTTCTATTTCCCTCTATGCATTTAAAACGGATCACTTTCGGAGTGATTTAACATAAACCCTTCTCTCAACAAATTTTGCTCGAAATTTCGTTTAAATACGAATAAATTTAAATCAAGAAGTAAAGCCAGTCGTATTTTATAAGGTGATGGCGTCATAAAAGGCATGAAAATGGTTTGTTCAAATGACAGTTCGTGCGGAAACTGTAATGGATGTGAGTGCAAGTGATCATGCTATAATGAATTCAACAGCACACTAGCACTTAGTACTTTAATAATTATTGGTTAGAACGTCCGACAGAATTTTACTCATAACGGGCAACTTCACTAATTAAATTTCAATTACATATTCAATTTCTAAAGCCGATTTGCAATTGTAATTAAATTATATAAATTTTCCCCCCAGCTTAGTTATTGCTACCTCTAAACAAACATCAAATTAATCACCGCGCCTCCACCTTCGCACTATAAATAATGTCATGCGTTTTTTCACTCCGAAAACACACTTTACATAATACCTCGATCAATTTTTTTAATTGCTTCCTCAAAATTTGCATCCACTTAATTACATTTTCATTTATTTCTTTGTCAAACGGAACGGAATAATACATACCTACCTACCCGCATTTCCGATTCTTTTCATACATCACATCACATGGGAGAGCGACTCCATATGGATCAAGCAGCTAAAGAAGCTCAATTAATTCCTAGCATAGATACAGATCCAAATAACTTACATCATTGTTTGTCAGACACAATTTATGTCTGTCGATCTCCCCGTTTTTGTGATAGGCCAACCGCTGCTCGTGAATCGGTCAAGATCGAATACAATTTTTCAGCGAAAAAGGAAGAACTATGGATTTCTTTCAGCCCAACGGTTTTCCTGCACGTCATGTGCCACATTATTTATTATTTGTCCATTATATTGAAAAATTTCACTTGCAAATCCAAACCTCAAGTCGGATTGTAATTTTAAGCTGATGCAAGGAATTCAAAAGCTCATTAACCCAATTTACTCTCTGATTACAAGGGACTTTATCAGGATTTCCCGCCAAAAACGTGTCGCACTTCATTATTTCAAATTCGTCTAATGAATCGGATTCAAGAAAACAACGAACCGCCAAAAATAACTGCGGCCAACACGATAGTGCGGAGTTTACCTAAATTGATTTAAAGTGCGAATCACAAATACTAAGAGAATTAGCATTTGCGTGGTTTCTTGTTTGTTTCCTTCTCGAAGACAATTACTGCTTCCGACCCGATCTGCGCAATGGAAGCGCTAATTAAGCGCAATAATAAATATATTAGTTGGGGGAGTCGACTTAATTATTGGTAATGAGATTTCCGTTAAGTTGATATAAGTTGGAATTTGTAAATCTGGTCCTTTATAAATATTGACCCTCCGCAAGTTCGCTTTCGGTTGTAAATATTGCACCGCCTTAGGAGGGTTATAAAATATATCGGAAAACAAACCAAATTATATATTACATTTCGCCCCATTTTTTGTGCATGTGTGCTTAACCGCCTTTTTATTGCGCATCCTGACGGGATACATGATAAACTGTTGAAAAAATTCCAATATATCTGGGCGATTTGAGATTTGATCTTCGAAATTGCGAATGACCTAGTTATGACCTGAGTTGATATTGCGAATGGGGCGATGTGAGTGGCAGGAACATGTGCTGAGATGCATGAGAATTGGACCCCCTGAGTGGTAGCGCACAAAGCGCTGCATTGTTTATCGTAAGATGAATGCTCAATTCTAGTTGTTTTCAAACAATTCTAACGCCAATGTTTTGTTTCAGGTGGGATTCCTTGAATGGTCGCGGTTGATTGCCGTATTTCGATAGTTACTTTGCAAGTATTAAAATTGATTTGGGGCGGACGGTGTTGTTTGCCGAAGTTCGAGTGTCAAGCGGCGCTCGAAAGTTGAAATAAATCAGAAAGGCTAGTGTCAAAACAAATGTTGGCGTTTGAGGGCGTTTTCCAAGTCGACTCGAACGCGAACTAGTGATTATTGAAAACGTTCCGTATAGCCCCACATTCGTTTCAGTTTGCTGAAACTGGAGAATGTACCGGCGATTTTCGGTTAGAACTAACATTTTGGCAAACTTCCAAAACATTCTGTTGGCCGAGACCGGTTAAAAGACGACGACAATCCTAAAATTGGAAATTTTGTTACGATGTTTTTATGGAATTATAAAGCACACGATTTCCAATCCCGAAAATGTTACTTCATAATCAAAATGAATTTTCTACTATCCCTCTCGACAAACGTTTTCGCAATTAAGTTTTACTCACGTGCTCCCTTTTGCTCTTGGTTCCCACTGTTCAATAATTTTGCCCGCGCTACGGTGCAATTTTTGCTTTAATGCGATTTTTTAAAAGCATTTAAGAAACAGCGTTAAGTTTTCTACCAGCCAATGTGACGCGGTGATAAAATCTCCCCCCAAGAATAAATCGCACGACACATTTTTAAAACTGTTTTCCGGAATATACTTTATTATGAACAATTGCTCGTTATAGAGAATACTTCCTGCGTTATGGTTACAACTTGTTTGATCCTGAATGCAAAATCTGATAAAGATAAGAAACCTCTTCATGTATTTTACGACAAATAAACTCTAGATTGTCCAACGTTTCTCATATAAACTATGCAAGGATATACGAACTTTTCTGTTAAATTTCCCTCTTCTTGCAACCAGAGCTTACATAAGTAATCGCTTTTCATTATTCATTCGCGGTGCCCTCTGAGCATTTTTTGCGTTTTATACCTCGCTAAAGCCAGAGCGAAAACCCTTGCCTAAACCAGGAAACGCAAAACGTATAATCCTATACAGTATGCACAAGACAATTAAAATGATAGCGTTTAACCCGAAATCAAAATTCCTATTTAGTATCAATACAAAATCGGCGGCTTTCGCTACCGCTCGTAATCATTCGAGGAGGAAAACAAGGGTAGTGTTTTTCTACTGGAACTCAACTGCCCCGAAATTGTCTTTGACGAAATTAAAAGAGGCTCTGTGGTTTTAACCACAACGTTACAGCTAAAACGAATTAAAATAAATTCCCCTGAATTAGCTTTAACTGATTAAAGAGAAAAATCGCGTTGGAGTGTCAGCGCTAACCCAACGCAACCCCAATAAGTGGAGGTTCTAATTTCTTGATTGTGGGTCATAATCCAGCCACGGAAGCACGTTATTTCCGAAATATGAAGGGCACGACGTGGAAAATTTATGTGCACTTGTGGTTTTTGTGCACTGGCTGATGTCTGCGCCTTTAAAATATAGTGAGCCGCCACTGGTTGCTACATCTTTTTAAAAAATTGCCTTTCTCCAGCATTCGTCGTGGAAATTTTTGCCAAGTGCACAGTGAGACACTAACATATTATTCAGGAACCGGAATAAAATGCAAATTTGAGCATTACTTTCGATATTATCCTTGCAAATGGTCAGTGTGCTGTCTCCCCAATATGCTGCCTGAAAGACAGGCTTTCATTGTGACATGAAATTACAATCCGAGTCGGCGCTCGCAAGGTTCAGAAATCTCAAGATTATTGCTAACTGATGAAATAATAGCCGCTTGCGAGATAATGAGCCGTCGCAGGGCGAGTTGTTATTTGAATTGAGGCAGGTGTTAGCGAAAGATACCGAAATGAGTCTTATGACTAGTCTCAGACGCCTCGATCGATTATGGGCCCTGCTAATGTTTAACTCGAAATTTATAATGTTGTTTTTGCTGGTGTGTGGATGTTGAGTTACAAATCAACGGTCGGGGACACTAATGGAGAGTAATAGTATTCGTATGCTGATTTCACATACAATGCTCCCACTATACTCAGCACTAGCACTAACCGTAGTAAACAACTCCTGGAGGCACATCGATTGTTACTTTCTATTCACCTGAATTCAGATCGTTCCTTACTTTT
The DNA here is from genome assembly GCF_031307605.1 of Tribolium castaneum. NCBI lineage: Eukaryota > Metazoa > Arthropoda > Insecta > Coleoptera > Tenebrionidae > Tribolium > Tribolium castaneum. The sequence goes on along the minus strand of NC_087403.1, from coordinate 7,142,642 downwards.
GGCAAGCGTTCAAATAATATTCCCGTCTAGACGGACGTAATTACATATTGCATCTTCTAATTGCTTGCTAAAGCCAAGTCGCCGTTAAAAAACCGGCAGCATCCACTTGAACAATGTGTCCGTGCACATTTATTTATAATGTGGTTGCAATGCACGTTCCTGAGCAAGCAGCACCAAACTGTCCAAGAATATTAGAGACTCTATCGTGCTTTCTGATGAGAGAAGCCCGAGTAAAGTCGGTAGATGGAGCAGAGCGAAGCAGAATCCAATTTGGATTTGCGGTATTGTGATTGATGATGTTATTCAGGTGGAGGTCTCAGGACAGTGCTAATCTCGACCAGTCCTATCGACGAGACGGACAAGGATATGTACTCCTCCGTTTTATAATCGCACCTCCACATAGATCTAAACTACTACCAGCGAACTATCACGTTTACAACGTCTCCAACTTATCCGGATGAAACACTAGAGCCCAGTCTTCAGACACAATCTCTAAATCCACCGTAAAGACCATATCGAACAACTAAGTATATTTAATACACAAGTTTGCCAATTCGCGGCAACAAAAAACACCATATCCTCTCGGCACTCTCATCACCATGACTATGGCCACAATCACATAATTTAACGGACGATAGTTTCGTAAATTGCGCCGACTTCAATGCACCTTTGTCGCTAATATGTGCATATTATATAAAATAATTCTAGCGTGTCTTGCCTTGTTAGCATTTGATTAGTTATGTTGCTCAAGAAACTTCTGTCAATTGATGCAATCAGGCGCACTGACAATGCCCTATGTATGTATTTGGCGTATAAGTAGTAAACTTTTTAGAGCCCCGTGATATATAGCTTTGGGACAAGATTTATATAAAGTTACTTTTTCTTCAATTTTATTGTCTACGAGTTTGGACTCGAAGAAACCACCTGCGGAAACGAATAAACTATCAATAAACTTCGCGAAACTTTGATTTTATAACAATTTACAAGTTGATACTTTTCATTTTTGCAGTAGCCCAGTTGCTAGAGGATTAGTGATTTCATTAATTAATGAAGCAGAAAAATTGAAAATTTCCGCTGAAAAATTGCTTGTACAGTGACTGATGTACTTTTTACACGTTTCAGCGGTTGGGAATGGTTTTTTGACCCCAGGTTAAATTTTATGGTAATTACAAACTTCGTACAACTCGCTCAATTTAATTGAATATTTTATTCATAGAAACGCGACGTCCCTGAACAATATTGCATCGCATCTAGATAAAGTTTAATATTAAAACAGCAGTTTATAAATTTAGTGGGAGTTAACAAGAGGGTGAATTGGTGATCATGTTTTCAGTCTCAGCTATCGACGCGATAAATCTAACATGAAATAATAATTCGCTCAATCCTGCGGATAGCTAAATAGAACCCTCT